>NC_134781.1:71659537-71684537 GCF_046742065.1 Oratosquilla oratoria | reverse complement strand
GATACTAATATTAAGTTAGCTTTTATAGTAAAAGCTTGAGGGAGGTACGTACATATTCGAAGAAAACAATGAAAAGTAAAGAAAAACTGCATATCAATGATATTCATCAATATCAAAACGTACCATGTGTAGCCAATATCTACATCAAGCTGAAATATACTGACATCTTTTCAAGAGAGCAAATGGTTAGGACTGTATAGGAAGCCTGTGTTTAAGAGTTTGGATTGAAGGGCTTGGAGTTGTGGAGAGTTTGGTTCTTGCAGAAGATGAAGAGCTCGCAAGGGGATTATATTCTGTAAAAAAAAAAATCTGTGAGCAGAAGGAAAAATCTTTGCTTATCAAGCGCTTCTGAGTTGGATCTGGTTGAGGGAAAGCTGGTGGTGCAAGGGTCTTGATTTGGACAAGCCCCCACCTTATGGGGTTCTTTCCTGAGTAAAATAAAATTGCCTGTTCTAAGTCAGAGTAAATTATATAAAGTGCTTCATCATACACAACGTGTTAAGGTTGTCCACAAAGTTCGAAGACAACCTGTTGCTGGAAGAGAGCTTACAGATACAATAAAATCTAGTGTTAGGAACTTCCTTCCGGGGCCGTCTTCGAACTGACTAAAAGAGCCTGGAATCTGCTGGACACCGAAGAGTTTAGCTCTGGAATTGTAACAAGAGTGTGTGGTGATCGTGTGCAGAAACGAAGATAGGAGAAAGAGGATAAACTATTAGAAGCAGGAAAGGGAGAACACGGGAAAGATGGAAGGAGCGAGCTGGGTAGCGGAGGAGCATGAGAAAGAGACGAGTGCCCAAGGCTTATAAGAGGATTTGCGGAAGACCGGAATAGGAAGGACGGAGTGAGAGACGATAGCTGAAGGTAGGGAGTGAGAGATTAGAAATTAGAGAGAAATTGAGAAGAGACTAGAAATAAGATCAAACGAGTAATCGCGAAGAGTAGACGACCAACAGGGACATAGGTATCACTGGAGAGCACACAAGCCTAAAGATTAAAAGACCAAGGAAAATTTTAAGAAATAGAGGAAATCTGATAGGCAAAGTAAAAAGAGGAGGAGGTGGACGAGGAGGAATATGAGAAAAAATAATAGGGGTAAAGGAGGAGAAATAAAGTAAAGAGGAAGGCGGGAAGGGGAGAGGGAGGAAGATGAAGAGGAGAAGGAAGAAGAGGAAGAGAAGAAGGAGGGGGAGAAGGAGAACAATGAGGAGATTAAGGAGAGTGAGGAAAGAAGGTAGAGGGAGGAGGAGAGTGCCATGAGAGAAGAGAGGGAGGAGGAGGAGGTGAAGGATAGGAGATGCGAAGTAGAGAAGGAAGAGGGGGAGGAAGAAAAGAGGATAAAGAGGAGAGGAGAACGGCGGGGATATAGAGAGAAGAAAGGGGAGAAGGAAGAGGAGAAGGAGTAGAAGAGGGAGAAAGAAGGGTGTGGTTGGGGAAGGCAGTGAGGAGGAGGAGGAGGAGGAGGAGGAGGAGGAGGAGGAGGAGGAGGAGGAGGAGGAGGAGGAGGAGGAAGAAGTGAAAGTGCTGGAGGAAAGAGTTGGAAGAAAATAATCAGAAACAAGGTAACTAGGATGAGGAGTTTGTGGAGTTTGTGGGAAAGAAGAAAAAAAAAGAGAAGAATAATGAAGAAGAAATTTAACGCATAAGACAAGTAATGAAAGTGAAAATAATGCCATTAGGTAATGAAGGTAATAGAAAACGGGTTTTTAATATCGAAACAAGCGTAAACTTGAATAGGAGCTTCCGAAGTGGATCACAGTCATACATGAAAAGAGGAACAAGGGAGGAGACAAAGAAAGAAAAAAATATATATAAAAGAGAAACGGTTGGGATAGAAAGTGAAAATAATAATGAAGGAAAAGAAAGGTGGAATACCAGAGGCGTGGATACGGAGCATTTGCTAAAGATAGAACGAAAGAAGGTCAAAGAGAATGCTCAAGAGGATCTCAGGGTTAAGATTTACAAGACAAATACCAAGATTCTCTCTCAAATATCTTCCCATCCACCCCTTTTTTTAAGGTTCTCTTGATCCTCTTCCAGACACCTTCTTCACGAGACCTCCAGAGCATCTCTTTAGGCTCAGATTCTTCTGGAGCTCTTATCTATAAAATGCTGAGCAATATCCAGCCTCATTTTATACCCTACCTTCTCCCTCTACTAGACATTCACCGAATATATGACAGACTGAAAAATTCTTTAGACATTAGTGATATAACTTGCATCAAATTTCACTGACTGGAAACCTACAGCTAGCAAATGTCCCCGGGTCTTCCTATAGATCTTTCTCGGAAGAAAATCTGGGTTTGGTATTATTGTTATATTGTCGTGGTTCTTTCTAGTAGGAGAAGGTGAGCACTCGTGGAATGCCAGCTCCCTTAATGTATAAAAAATAATAATATTAAAACAATGAATAAAAAAAATAATAGAATAAAATAAATAGATACATAAATAAAATCATAATAAATTAATAAATATTCGGGGGTGGATAGGGGAAGGAGTTGATAAAGAAAGACAAGTGACCATTTCCTTACACCGTGGGCCAACCTATTGGGACTGTATCTCCTGATGTGTGATGGGGAACAATGTCTTTCAACATGTCCCTGGATCCCTAGGAAGCTGTAGAGTTTCACAAGTGGAAGCACAATCCAGAAAGTAGCAGCAGTTAGTGAATCTTCTACGATTTCATTCAGCGTTGAAGTTGTTTCCAGGTGGTTAATAAACAGCAACACATACAAGAGATACGTGAGAAATTAAGCTGAGAACCTACTGCCCTTAGCCATTTTTTCGGTCGTTTTCATTAAAGAAAACGGAATGGTGGAGGTTAAACGTCCCTCCGAACTCCTGCCACCTTAAACTTCACACTACGACCTGATAATGGCAAAGAAAATAGGTTTGGGCTATTGTCGTAGAAGGAGGAAGGTGAGGAGGACGGTGATAATGAAGTGGTGTGTTTAAAGAAAGTGCTTCTAGTGTAAAGAGACGACAAAGATAAGGGAAACTTACAAACTCGAGAGCTCGCGGAAAGAAGTCAGATATACCGAAATGTGAACGGGGGCGATAGTGTTCAAATGGAAACGAGAAAAAGAAAGTTAGTTTTAGAATGTTCATTTCAACTGGTTTTCCTGCTGGTCCCTGTTGTTCAAAGGGAAAAGTTAGCTGGGAAGAAAACAAAACACAATTTGGAGGAGGAAAGAAGAGAACGAATAATTGCTCAAAGTTGGAAATACAATAGGTCACTATTTTTTTACTTTTCTTCTTCACACCTGAAGAAGGTTCATGTCCTTTCATAAGCGAAGAGTATTTGATTTTGGCCTACATGAGTATGAATGAAGAATGACACCTTTTCCTGTACGAATACTTTTTGTGTCTGGACTACAAGAATACAAGAAGTCACTGTCGTTTTGATTTCATAAAACAAATAAACTTACGCGACAAACGTCTGGTAGCAGACAGTCGTTTAAGGATTCGTTGAGGTGACTGGGATATTGTGCTGGACGATGACTGTCAAGAGAAACCAAGTGTAGGGCTATCGATCTTACCTCGGGGTAGATTTACTATCACGAGGAAGGGTAGGGAGTGTTAATATATCACACCTGACAATTTAGTATCAATCCAGTGATAGACTATACGTGGCTAGCCACATTTAAATACACGAGTGAAATATATGTTTTTTCTTGGGCTAGTTTGTTTTGTGAGAGACATTAATGCCAATTTTTTTTTTTTTTTAAGACACAGGAGAAATAATTAAGTACTTCAAGAAGAGGGGGGAATGATGTATAAAGGGTTGTAAGTCATTGGTACAGTGTACAGACGATGATGATGCATTTGTGGAAAGTGAAGTAGTTTTCGGGTAGAGGAAGTACCTAGAAGTAGAGACCGAGATCGAGTTTCTAGAAAGTCGAGGACGTAGTGCAGGAGTCGGAACAAAATCCCCCAACTTCAACAAATAAAAAGTTTTCATCGTTCCCACACTTATTCTTTGTGTTATTTTTGTATTTCGCTAATACTGTTATTTCAAAAGAAATGTAATTTTTGTTTCTTAATGAATTTCCGGAAAGTTTAATTGAACATAACATGGAAAGGTAGTGTTAGAGGGCATGACAGCTTCGACTATACGACGGCCGGAGAATATAAACGTGGAGGAGAAAGAAATGCAAGGAGAAGAAGAAAGTGGAGGAAGAACAAATGTAGGAAGATAAGGAGGAGAATACAAAGAAATAGGTGAAGGCAAGGGAAAGAAGGCGAAGAGGTATGAGTAAAATGAGAAGAAGAAAGAGGGAATAGAGGAAAAAAGATAACAAGGAGATGATTGAGGTGGAGGAGGAGGAGAAGAAAAGGAATGGAGATGGAGGGGGAAGAGGAAGAGAAAGAAGTGTGGATGGTGGTTGAAGAGAAGGACGGAGACGAAGAGGAAAAGGAGGAGGAGGAGAAGGAGGAGGAAGAGGAGGAGGAGGAGGGGGTTGAGGAGGAGGAAGAGGAAAAAGAGGAATAAAAAAGGAGAGTAGGAGGAGGAGGGGCTAAGAGGAGAGGAGGACGAAGAGGAATGAGAAAGAAAGGGAGATGAAGGAGTGGAAGGAGGAGATGAGAAGGAAAAGGAGGAGGAAGAGGAAGGGGTATGAAGAGCAAAAAGGTAAAAGTAAACCTGCAGGAGACGGAAAAGGAGGTTTGGAAGAGGAAGAGGAGGAGGAGGAGGAGGAGAGAAGGAGGAAGCTTGGAAGAGGAGGAGGAGGAGGAGGAGAGAAGGAGGAGGTTGAGGAGGAGGTTGAGGAGGAGGAAGAGGAAGAAGAGAAAGAAAAAAGAAGAGTAGGAGGAGGAGGGGGGCGATGAGAAGAGGAGGACGACGAAGAAGAAGGAAAGGGAGGTGAAGGAGGAGAAGGATGAGACGAGGAGGAAAAGGGGGAAGATGAAGAAGGGGAATAAAGAACAAAAAGGTAAAAGTAAAGCTGTAGGAGACGGAAAAGGAGGTTTGGAGGAGGACGAGGAGGAGGAGGAAGGGGAGGAAGGGGAGGAGGAGGAGGTTGAGAAGGAGGAAGAGGAAGAAAAAAGAAGAGTAGGAGTAGGAGGGGGCGAAGAGGAGAGGAGGACGAAGAAGGAGGAGAAGGAAAGGGACGCGAAGGAGGAGGAGGAAATGAGAAGGAGGAAAAAGAGGAGGAAGAGGAAGGGGGTATGAGGACGAGACAGAGGAGTAAGAGATAATTCGATGACAAACTGAATCAAAAGCTAAAACGAGGAATAACAAATAAACAAGAAAATAACCCAAAGAGAATAGAACGTGATAGAATTATATCTGTAAAATGTTATTAACAATCGTAAGATTACAAGTTTTTGAGGACAAATGCGATATTGCGAAGAGATAAAATTTCTCTTTGATATGTTGGATTGGTAAGTTACTGAGTTCTCCTCTTTCTCGCCCAACGCCAGTTATCCATCCACTCCGACTTTCAGGAACTTCAAACTCTCTCAAGAATGAAGACAGTCTTGGAAACTGTATCAAACACATTTTCTAAATCAAAATTTCAATTATCCAAAGATTTAAACCATCTTTTCTTAGCGAATTGGAGAGCCATTTGTTGCTGGACGGTAAAACAGTGGATATATATTCTAGTAGGAATAATAAAGGAAATAATGTGGACAAACAGATGTAAATTCATCAATGATATCAAATGTCGTAGCACTGAGACTAAACACTCCTCCTTGTCCTACAGTCTTATGTGTAATCTAAGGATCAAAGGAAAACAGGTTTTTACGTAAGAAAGTTGACAGTCGAAGAAAGGTAAGAATAGGAGGAAAGCTCTTCGTCTCCAAGTTTCTGCAAAGGGAAAAAGCGCAGCAGGAGGAGGAGGAGGAGGAGGAGGAGGAGGAGGAGGAGGAAGAAGAAGAAGAAGAAGAGGAAGAAGAAGAAGAAGAAGAAGAAGAAGAAGAAGAAGAAGAAGAAGAAGAAGAAGAAGAAGAAGAAGAAGAAGAAGAAGAAGAAGAAGAAGAAGAAGAAGAAGAAGAAGAAGAAGAAGAAGAAGAAGAAGAAGAAGAAGAAGAAGAAGAAGAAGAAGAAGAAGAAGAAGAAGAAGAAGAAGAAGAAGAAGAAGAAGAAGAAGAAGAAGAAGAAGAAGAAGAAGAAGAAGGAGGAGGAGGAGGAGGAGGGAGGGAAGAGAAGACGTCCGCGAAATAGAAATGAAGCGTAGAAAGAAAACGGAAGGAGAGGAGAGGATACAAGGAAGGCGGAAGTAGCATGGACCAAGAGGCGTGGTTCAGCATACGAATGACAAGGAAAGAGAGGACGACCCGGAAGATTTAGGAGAAGGGAGGAGACAGAAAAACAGAAAAGAAAAAAAGAAGAGGAGGAGGAGCAGGAGGAAGAGTTGACGGGGGAGGAGTAGGTGGTGGAGGAATAGCGAGAGAAAGAGTAGACGAAGGTAGAGTAGGAGATGGAGAAATAGGGAGAGGTAGAAATGGGAGTAGGAGTAGGAGTAGAGGAGGAGTAGGAAGAGAGGAATAGTAGGTGGAACGAAAGTGGGAAGAGAAGTGTGAAAGGTTTAAGGGGAGAAAGAAGAGAAAAACAATAAGAGAAGGAGGTCGGAAGAAGATGGGAAAGAGGAGAGAGAAGAAAGAGGAGAGGATAAACAAGACGCTACGAAGATGATCGTGATGGTAAAAGGTAAAAACGTCAAGGCATGGGAAGAGAAGAAACGAAAAATGAAAGGAAAAGGAAGAGCAGCATAAAATAAAAAACGGAAGAAAAGAAAAAGAACGAAAAAATTAAAGAAGATTAAAGAGAAGGAAGAGAGAATTCGTAAAGGAGGCAGAACCGTAGGGAAAGAGAGAATAAGAGAGAGAAGCATCAAAGAGAGGGATAAAATACGGGAGATGTGTCGGGTGAAGATAGATAATCAAAGCCAAGATCATTCTCATTATTTCCTATTTTAGCTGGGCCAGTAATTCTGAGGAAAAACGAGTCGAAAGGTGGATAGAGAGAGAAAAAAGAAAAAAGAGTTGTAGACACGTTAAAGGCAGGTAATGAGAGGAAAGCATGAGACTTGAAAGAAGACCAGGACCGTAAGACGTTAGAATGATGGGAAACGGCGACTTGGGCAAATGTCGCCGCGGCACGGAAGATGACATGCGCTGGCGCCGCATATTTCTGTCTTCGTGACGTTTCTGTCATAACCAATTGGTCGGTTTCTCTTGATGTGACCATCATCGTCAATTTCATTATCATACTCTCCTTTGACGTCATAACCAGCATCGCGACTGTCGTCCACATATTGACCGTCCTCATCACTTGATGTCAATTAACCTCTTTCCATGGGGTTCGGCAACTTTCTTTTATTTATTCCAGGTTATTGTCACGCTCTTCCATACATCTCCGTTACAAGCCGACGGTGCATATACTAATTGCAACAGATTATAATTACCCCTTTCATACCAGGTGTTCCTTTATTACTATTATAGTTCCCACAAAGCTAATTTATTAGATTTTATGATGTATTCTTCATTCTAGGAATTCTATTGTTTCTAATGCTTTTATCTAACTGGGATAATTGGATTGGAAAATAACAAACAGTTTCTCTAGATTGAATCTATATCGACAACTAGTTGCCACATTCGCCGTGATTCATTCTAGCTCCAAAAGATTTTAGTCGCGTTAGAAAACTCGCCTATTACTAGAAGTTTTGCCAAAAATATATATTTTTCATAATTCAACCTTGAGATACAGTTACGTTAATAGCTACACTCACGAAACACTACAATGGTATATAAAACTGTTTTAGTCGTGTTAGAAAACTCCCCTATTACTGTAGGCATACTAGAAGTTTTGCCAAAAATATATATTTTTACATAATTTAACCTTGAGATACAGTTACGTTAATAGCTACACTCACGAAACACTACAATAGTATATAAAATTGTATTCACAAAACATCATACTACAAGCACGATGTCTTCATGATTAATAACATACCCCTAACGATGGTGGTCCAAGTATTTGTTAAATTCTAATCAACTTATTTCCATTCTCTAAAATAGCAAGAAACAAAAAAAGTCAAACTATACAAAAAACCCTAAGATTCAAATTACTTCCAGGTTCTTCCAAGTGAAATTTGATAAGGTCAGATGAAGTTCGACGAATTTCAATACAAAGGTCAAGGAACTGCTTCACACGTTGATTTAGGTCGGATTAACCCATTCAACTCCGATGACAAGATTCTTGTCATTTGGTCAAATAAAACAAAAAATCATAAAACACCAAAATGTTTGATCAACCAGAAAAATAGGACGTCAGTCCTCCTCGCTTCGCTCGCGAGGTCATATTTTTCTGGTGTTTGATCAAACATTTTGGTGTTTTATGATTTTTTGTTTTATTTGACCAAATGACAAGACATCTTGTCATCGGAGTTGAATGGGTTAAGGAGATGGATCCCTTATTAATGACACACGGACATAACATACTACGTTTCGTATCAATCGCTAGGAACTTTCAATACAGTAATGCACTTCCTAGTTTATTTGAAAAACTGCCAACTTTTTTATTCACCCAAAGAGAAAACTCCTGGGCATGATTGGTGTTTCGGTTAACGAACTGACCGGTGAAATTGTCACAATAAAGTTTGTCTTGTGCGTTACTATACTCTAGTTACGTGCACAACTAATTCTCTTCCTGTTTAGCAAAAAAATTATTCATGCCGTTGGATTTAGTATATTGAATAATATCATATAATTCTGGGAGTCTGTTTAGACATGGTGACATATTTAAGATTTCTATTCTGATGACTCAGCCGACGAACGACCTAATCGAAGTGTTCCACATCACGAGTGTGCCGATTTCTCCTCTGTCATTTTTCTTTTCAAACTTTAGTTCCATTTCATCGAGCCCTAAGTGAATTATAGCAACCTTTCTGCCAACCCGGCAATTATTCCACAGAGCAAATGCGAATTCAAGTTTTTTATTTTCATTTTTAGACAAGTAAGGGATTCTATTTTCCTCTATTTATGTACAGATTTCCAGCTACTAGATGTCTGATGACCTTTGTCATTGGCCTACTGTTCTAAAAACTACAGTTACTCACTTTTACACTTCACACACTATAAACAGTAAACCTCTATATATTTCACGGCAATCTTAGTTTACTAAAATAGTATAGTTAGACAGATAATCCCAAAGAGATTATATCTAGGCCAGTATCTCAACTCTGTAGTCAACAGAAATCCATAAGCCACCCACATAGTCTCATCAGGCTTCTCCGTTGACATTCTCACTACACTCATCTCATCCTCCCTTAGCCTTCCTAGGCTAACCCACTCTTAAAGAAACAAATGCAGCAAAACTCATAATCTAATCTTATTTTTTCTTACGTTAACTATGTCTTCTCTTTTATCAGTCCTTCTCATTCCTATGCTCCATCCGCTTCATCTTCTCTTCTACTTCAGACACTCTCCCTCCACTTCAATCCCACACTTTTATTGTTATATTTACTTTTTTTTCGTCCTTGTTATCCCTTTAACTGCACATTCCGACACCATGTCCCCCATCTTTTCCAGCCACGCGTAAATCTGGAACCTATTAATCATTCCATTCTCGCTTGCGAAGCTAAAACAAGTTCTTCCTCTCGGCTCTCCCTCTACCATTTATAGATTTTTCTTCAGAATTTTCCTTATCCAAGCACAGCCTTTCCCTCCAGTTCCATAAATTTGCAATATTATTTTTTTTTATTTCAGGTCCTATTTTCTTATTCACAACTAGTCATAGAAAGTGAATTATTATACAGATGTTATTTCAACTACGAAAAGTAGATTTTGTGAGGTGGTGAAGATTTCCTATCCCTTGGGCCTGTGTCTAACGCTAAGATGCATGACATCCCTTACTCTGTCGAAGAACAAACTTCAAGATAATTTTCCAAACAAAAATTTTTTGAAACACAGAACACTGAATTCATACATTTTGGTCGTCTCAAGCACATCCTATTGGTCTAAAGGGGTTCAGCCATTTTCAATTAACTTCTTTAACAAGCGAGACTACATTTTTACTCTAAGTTGTTCAAGACTATTTCATTCACCTAAAGCAAAGGGTGCTCAAAGCCTGACACAGTTAAGCTGTTTACCAAACACCTCTCGTCTCATCCCATATTAAATGAAGCCCACTTTCTCGCCCAAGCAAAAATGTTCTTCTCTCTTTTTGTGTGCCTTTATACATGCACTCATATATACATATGTGTGTGTGTGTGTGTGTGTGTGTGTGTGTGTGTGTGTGTGTGTGTGTGTGTGTGTGTGTGTGTGTGTGTGTGTGTGTGTGTGTGTGTGTGTGTGTGTGTGTCTGTGTGTGTGTTTGAGTGTATGTGTACGCGTACATATGTGTATGATCTAACAGATGTATTCAAATGGGTCAAAGGCTTTAACAAAGGTGATGCAGACAAGGTAATCTTATTATGACAGCATGGCAGGACTCGGAGTAGTGTATTTAAAATAGACAATTTTAGATTTAAGAAGGAAATATGCAAGAACTGGTTCACCAATGGAGTTGTTAACTAATGGAATAGACTTTGTAATCATGTAGTGGGCATTGAAACTATTGGTTGTTTTCAGAGATGGTTAGTTAACTTTACAGATGGGGTGACAGGTGGTAAGGTACATGGAACTGCCTAGTGTAGGATGTATATTATCTTGCAATCTCTTTCATTCTTATACTCCTGCGTGTGTGTGTGTGTGTGTGTGTGTGTGTGTGTGTGTGTGTGTGTGTGTGTGTGTGTGTGTGTGTGTGTGTGTGTGTGTGTGTGTGTGTGTGTGTGTTTATGTGTGTGTGTTTATGTGTGTGTGTGTGTGTGTTTATGTGTGTGTGTTTATGTGTGTTTGTTTATGTGTGTGTGTGTGTGTGTGTGTGTGTGTGTGTGTGTGTGTGTGTGTGTGTGTGTGTGTGTGTGTGTGTGTGTGTGTGTGTGTGTGTGTGTGTGTGTGTGTGTGTGTACGTCTGCGTCCACTTACAGATATATATCTACCTGCCTATCTTAGTTCTGAGTTATATTTACCTTTTTTATTTTAAGTATTTTTCTACATCCAATATTCTTCCTGGCTCAGTCCTCTTCAGAACAACACAATGCTCTAAATCCCATCCATTTCAAGCTCCACAGTTTAATGCTTTTCCTTAATAGGTTTACCTTCCTCCCCATCCTTAGATGATTTTTTCCCTCAAATCCACTTTGATTTCACTTTATGAAACCCAAATTAAAAGACATCACAATCTACACACTAAAACACCCAGCCTTAATATCTCGTTTTTTTTTCTGTTAGTCTGAGGATACACTTCCAGCCTTTCCAGTTTCCAGACACGTGACACTTCCCCCCTTTTCCATCACAAGCACGTTTCATTTACCTGTCTAGGCTGGGGCTCTTTGAAGTTCTGCATACAAATTTCTTGTTTACCTGAATGGAATGATCTGGTGTAATCAAGCTTAATCAGACAAATTGTGTTATGTCATCTGCATCAAACGGCCGTAATCATATTTTCTCTGGGATAAACACAACTCAGCCTTAATACATTATCAGTTCAGTGACCTTCTCCAACCCGTATTTCGTATTAAACTTCTGACTCCAGCAACAAGAGAGTTGACCCGTAAAATCGCAAAATATGTTTATTGCGATAAACCCCTAAATGTGTACATAAAATTCAAGTCCACTGAATTAGCTGTAGTTTGAAATTCAAACCTGTCTACATAAAGTCTAGAAGTCTACTTCACGACGGTGATACAATATATTGTTACGATTAAAACAAATCACAGAAAAGTTACGAATCCTTTTGTAAACTAGGCATCGGGCTGCGTACGTACACCATGCAGATTCACACTATACTGACCCAAGGAAAATAGTCTTTATCAGGTGTGGGTAACCCTTGTCAAGTGGGTAAATCTGGCACAATATTGACTTCATTTACAAAGGATTACAAAGGCGGAGCATGCCGACAGGAGACCTTTTAGTCCATAACTAGGTAGGATGCGGAGAAAATGTAATAATGATAAATAAATAAATAAAAATTATAATGATATGAATAATAATAAATAAAATAGATAAATGCATATAGTTAAATAATAAACAAACAGATAAATAATAAATAATAGTAAATTTACAGAAAACTAATAATAAAAAATAAAGCAAATGATAACAAACAAACAATAATATATAGGCCAAAAACATTATCATTAGCAGACGACAAACTACTGTTTCAAGAACTGTCTAGTTTCTGCACCCGGGACCTATTGCTAATGGGTGATTTAAATTTCTACCTTAAGATGAATATCTAATAAAACTCCAGCCTCTTTTATGTGACCATTGGTAACCATCACGTGCGTCTGCTTACTCGTAGACTTATAGATATATATCTACCTACCTATCTTGATTGCGAGTTATTTTTACCTTTTTCATTCTAGGTCATTTTCTACATCCAATATTCTTCCTGGCCCAATACCTCTTCAGAACACCACAATGGTCTAAATCCCACCTATTTCGCGCTCCACAGTTTAATAATTTTCCTTAAAAGGTTTACCTTCCTTCCCATCCTTAGACGAACTCTTTCTTCTCATCCACTTTGATATCACTTTATGAAACTCAAATTAAAAGACATCACAATCTACACACCAAAACACCCAACCTCAATATCTCCCTAGGAGATGAAAAGATGGAACCCGTACGCGTTCGCAAGCCAACGAAACACGAGAATATTTTATCAAATATTTGGATAGTTTTGGTACATACGCTTAAATAGATTCCCCACCCCTGGTTTATATTAAACTTTTTACTATGATGGCACTACACTAGAAAATTTCATTAAATTAGCCTAAGACCCTTCACCCAAATATTCTATATATCTCTCAAATGACTCCTAAAATGAAGCTTCTTCTTTTCTTCGTCGGTATGCTTTATTATTATGGCAAAAATAGGTTATCAGCTGGAGCATAAATGAAGGAAATGACAAAATTATCCACAAATTAACTTTCATATATTTCAAACTTAAGCTTAGCATAAAGGGTGACAAGCATGAGAATAATTCTTCCTGGTTACTTGACATTATACACTCATCTCTCAATATTCTAACATATTGTTAGTACTACAATAAAATTGGCTACCTCCCTTATAAAGGGGAAAATATTTCTTGGTATATAGACATAATAAAATTACAAAACATATTCAAACTACAATACACAGTTTCTTACAATGCACCTTTAGACATCAAATCATTCCTTCTGATTTTCACCCAGAATACTGTCCTTTGAACAACTGAAATTCCTCACAAATCTGATATATTTCTTAACCTCACCGCATTCTCTCTACGTCTTCAAACACCAGGCGTCTTTCCCTATCGAAGACATATTTCCCTCACTCGGAATTCCATCTTTCTTTGTGGAAGTAATATATCTGACTCATGCCGATGCTCTACATAGTTTCTCCTGTGGTCTAGGCTCTTCATCTCTTCATTTTTACTCGACCTTTTTCCACACATTTCCTCTTCGAGTTTCCTTATCACATCTTGCTTCCTTTGGACTCCGATGCCACCCCGCTTGTCTCTTTATCCTATGTCTTTCTTTTTACCTCATTTCCTACGATTTCTCGTCTTACGCTCACAGTAGCTTTGTACTATATTATCCCCGATTCTTTTTCTTTCTCTCGCCTTATCTTGTTTTCAACCCCTCTCCCCGTTTTCTTCGTTCCGCTGGAGTTCTCCGACAACCGTTGTTTGCGTTTGTGCATATCGTGGCTTTGTATGTCTGTATATTACATTCCATTCCTTTATCTCGCCTTCGTTATGCCCACGAATGCATGGTACAGTCATGATCATAATTCTTGCCACTTATATCATAAAACTAGGTCAAGGTCAGTAATGTCTGAATTAAAACACCAAAATGCTAAGAAGTAGACTAACTTTTATATCAATCGCACTAACGTCTTTCTGTTATCTACCAATTGTTACTCCTACTCTTAACATTCTGACTTCATACAAATTCACTCTACAAGAGGAATATCTAAATAAAACGGTTATGTTTCGGCACTTTTTTCCAAGTAAATTTCAAAACCAAAAATGGTCATGAAATCATGTCGCTGGTCTCCCCATATTTCTCTTTGCCTCGGCAACTGATCCTCCATTTGCATGGTCAGGTCGCCTTTCCAACTCCGCTGTCTCTTCTTCTTACTATCTCTATCATTCTTCCACATTTCCCAAAACTGACACGTCTGCCCTGTTTTCTTTACACATTTCCACTATTTTCCCTGCCTGTTTTTGGTAATATTACATTTCAATGTTACTCTTTCCTGGCTTATTTAGTCCGACACTGGCTATCTATCTTCATTTGTATGCAGTGCACTTATATAGGAGGTGAATTGACGAAGTCTTGAAGATTCACTAATGCCAAATTTCATTGGCTTACAGCGGGACTTAACTGTACAAGTCTACGGCTATTGTGCGCCTGATTTCACTAAGCAATTGTTATCCTAAATACCTAAACCAATTTATTCACAATTAGTAATTTGTACAGAATATATTAACATATAAAAAGCTACTCAACAAATGTGACCTTTGCATTACTTGATGAGCTAGAAACGTATGCATTAAGTATTTGTATTCTGACGTCATTATTATTGTACGATAAACAATATCCCAAAAAGGAAATCAGCTGCTGACTAAACTTTTTGCTATTACATAACTAACAAAGGCGAACATAATTGAAATCACGATATTAGAATATCAAAATACCAACTAATAGATATCTGACAATTTCAAGGACAAATGCAACGACGAGGTCGATTACAACAATAAAATTAATGGCGACAGTCATAAGATTAGAAAAACAAAACCGTCAACATTATATAAAATCATGAACATAATTTCTCATATTGTATAATCTGCTCGACGATTTTGATTTTTGTATGATGAAGCATGTCATTTGGGAACCATGACGAACTTTCATGAACCTTTTTCAAACTGAAACAATTTGCTTCAACTCGTCACATTATTATATTTGGATTAAATTACAATTTTACGTTTCCAGCATGATTGGATGAATTTGTGTACACTCGTGTAACTAGTAATCCATTGATAACAGCTATAAATACTATATGCAAAACACACAAATATACTATACGTATGCATATTATATATATATATATATATATATATATATATTATATAATACATATACATACATACATATACCAAAGGCTTTTTCCCCTTTAAAAAGGATGTAGCCAAAAAACAAAGGCATAAAAACCACTCCCACCCATTCCATCCCCAACAACTCCGCTCCCTCCACCCTCCCTCTTATCTTAGCACCTCATCGATGACGAGTCATCCCTGCATTTTGTCCCACTGCCCTGAGTCAGAAGCAGTGTCGTATGACACAGCACATCCACAGTAAGGCCGCTTCATTAAATCGGTGACCCCCCCTCTCCGTCCCCTCACACAGAAAATGAGAAGACGTGGAGAAGTCCCTTCGGGCTGTGTCAATTTATTTCTCACACATACTCCCTCACCCCCCATCCCCGACCAACTCCCCCTCATGCATCACAGCATCATCCATACACAACCATTCATCATTCACCCCTATCTTCTGTCCTCGCCCGTCCTTCCTCAACAGAAATTCCCCTCTTTCCCAATATCCCTTTTACCCCACCATCTCATCCTAATTTGCCCCTCATGTTCACTCCTTCCACCTCTGCTTCCCACACCTCTTTGACTAGTCTTTCTTACCTCATTCTTTCCATGTGTCCAAGCCATCTCAACACTCTTTCATCAACCCCATTCCCTTTCCACTCCCGTTCTCCTCCTCACATAAATACTTATATATATAGTATATACACTCAGATATATACATATGCACACGTGTATGTGTGCGTGTACACGCTCATGTAACTAGTATTACATTAAAAACAGCTATGAGTACTATATACAAAACACATAAAATAGACTGTATGTATGCATATTATATATATATATACATGTATATATATATATATATATCACGTGAAAACCACTGATGGAGCAAAAAAGTACTGGAGACAGGGAATTATATATTTCGATTGCAAACTGCAATCCTTTTCAGTAGATACAAAAATGGAATAGTGAGTGCTACATAAGTAGCACTCTTGATATGAAAAAGGGGAATATTGAGGTCTCTACCCTCGGCTCACTCCGAGGCTAAAGATGAAAAGTCCTGAAATTATGTCCGGGGACCATTGCCCCTTTTGAAATGTTCATATTGAGCTGGTATTCAATTACCAGCCCAATATGAACATTTCCCGATTGCAGATATCTTTATTTGTGTATTAGCTACGCGGTGTTTAGTGAAGTGCGATTTTTTCGTTTAGCGGATTTCAGAATGAATGACGTGAAGGAGCAACGACTTGCTGTGAAATTTTGTGTTAAACGTGGAAAATTAGCGACTGAAACGTTTGCTATGCTTAACACGGCTTACGGTGATGTTGCTATGAAGCGTACGGTATGTTTCAAGTGGCATAAGCTTTTTGAGGATGGTCGACAGTCCATTGAAGATGATGAGCGTCCTGGACGTCCTTCCACGTCAACCGACGACCCACACGTCGAAAAAATCAACACCCTGATGCGGGCAAATCGACGTCTGAATGTCAGGGAGCTTGCTGAAGAGTGTGGGATATCAGTTGAATCTTCTTATGAGATTTTGACAAGAAGATTGAAAATGCACCGCGTTGCTGCGAAATTTGTGCCACGCCTGATGACGGACGAACAAAAAGCCCATCGCGTCCAGGTTTGTAAGGAGCTGCTTGATCGTTCAGAAGATGAAAACTTCTTGTCCAGGATCATAACAGGTTATGAATCGTGGGTTTATGGTTTTGACATTGAAACGAAGGTCCAATCGTCCCAGCTGATGAGTGAAACATCCCTCATACCCAAAAAAGCTCGCCAAGTTCGATCCAAGGTCAAGGTGATGCTGACAGTATTCTTCGATGCTAACGGTGTTGTTCACCACGAGTACCTCCCCGAAGGCTCCACAGTGAACCAGACTTACTACACTGATGTTCTGAAACGTCTGAGGGACGCCATCCGTCGCAGAAGACCAGAAATGTGGAGGAGTGGCGACTGGTTTCTCCATCACGACAACGCTCCTGCCCATTCAGCCCTCAGAACTCGCAAGTTTTTGGCCAAACACTCGATCACTGTTCTTCCCCACCCACCCCTACTCACCTAACCTTGCTCCTTGCGATTTTTTCTTGTTCCCCAAACTCAAAATACCCTTGAAAGGAAGAAGATTTGAGATGATTCCCGAGATTAAGGAAACTGCGACGAGGGAGCTGAAGGACATTACACAAGATGCGTACCAGAACTGTTTCAACAAGTGGAAACACCGCTGGGAAAAGTGCGTTCGTTGGGGAGGAGAGTATTTTGAAGAGGACCCATATCTGTAACTTCTAAATAAAGTACATTTAGCTTTATGACGTCATTCCGCATATTTTTTAACAGACCTCGTGTGCATATATATATATATATATATATATGTATATATATAATATATATATATATATACATACATATGCACACGTGTATGTGTGTGTGTGTGTGTGTGTGTGTGTGTGTGTGTGTGTGTGTGTGTGTGTGTGTGTGTGTGTGTGTGTGTGTGTATTTGTGTGCGTTGGAATATATTCTTTGGTACATGATATCAACCCCCTCGCATTTTATAATTTGCATGACCAATGAAGACAAGGAACCTATTCAAGATGAAGAGTAAAAGATAAGATATTTTTTTCTGTCTCTTCATAATCTTATTTCTTTACTTCCATAAAATATCAAATTAAAACATCAATACTTTTCCTTCTCCTGATTTACCTTTTTATATTTCTTATCCAATTGTGTGGTTAGGGTCTCATTATGCTTGGTTGAATTAAGGAAAAATTGTGTGAAATTATATATTTTTAACAAAAAATTTAAGATAATTTTGTATTTTTCTTATCTTGAATATCGGTGCATTTAATATATGATGGTGTCCTTCGTTTATTCGTTGCCAGCCAAGACAAAATGTGTATATATATATATATATATATATATATATATATATATATATATATATATATATATATGTATATATATGTATATAAATTTATCGACGTGTCTGATCGTAGCTTGGGTGTTAGTAAAAATCACCTGACGTTTGCCAAATCATGCCATAAGGCTGTGATTGTATTGACGGGGTTAATTTAGACAACCTGAAACTAGGTAACTTTCAGCTCTATAGTTTAGGCCCTGTCCTCATCTCAATTAGATTATCTAGTTTTAGCCAAAATAGTTTGGTTAAGGTATATATGAAACGGCAGTTGACGATTTGTCGACTTGTATATCGAAATAAACACCATATGAGAATGTAGCCTCTATAAGCACGTGGTGTAGCTTGTTGAGCTCAATGAAGCACATATATTTGGCAAAGCTGTCTTAGCATAGTGTTTCTTTTGATAGGTAAAGTTTACATTAACGAGAAAGAAAATTATAAAACAACTCGAGAAACTCATAATGACGCCATACTATTCCCATTCCATTTGGCTAATTAGGCTGACGACTCTGATCTTGTTGATGAAGTACCTTAAGAAAATCTAATCTCCTCTGTGCTAATCTCGATTCGATGGAAACATCCTCTTTTCTTTTCATAGGACCTTTCCTGATCAGAGTGATGAACACACGGGTCTGTCGCGTATGATCTGCACCACATATTTTCGCTCAGGTTTCATCTACTGCGCTCGCCTCAAGTTCTTTTCCCCGTGTTTTTGAACGCTTAGCGATGGAAAAATATCCGAGATGTTATGAAATACACCTGGCGCTTCCCTCAAATGAAGCTGTGTCGATGGAAATGGAGGAACTGTCCTTTATCATAATTCTGTTAACACACAAAAGGGAGTTTTGTGGACGTTGATATCGATTTCCGTGAAGAAGGATACGAAAGAATTGTGTACCAGTCGAACCCTGTGGTTTATTACAGTCATCAGTGCAACATACTTTCCTTTTTTTTTTTTTTTATCGATTTTTTTTAACGATCTATAAACAATCGCTTTGATTAAAAAATATGATGATTGTGTTATTTCACCCGGCTTTGGTTATATTAAAATTAAGAATCGTTCTATTGAATTTGACATGAAATTTGAAACAGCAACGACGAATACCCGTGGTACAAATAAACGACGACTTTCTCGGTTGATCAAACTGTTAAACTTTCATTATTTCAATCTTATCTAATGATGAAATAACCTGTAGTAATAAAGGAAACTAAAGAGTAATAATTGAATAAGTAATATTACTTCCAAATAAATACTTCTGTAGGTTTCCCTGATTAGAAACACAAGTCTCACCTCAAAAGAGAGTGATGTGAAGAGAGTGGTAGAAAGTAGGAATGGAGGGAGAAAGAAGAGAACAGGAAAAGAGAGTGTGGGATAGCGATTTAGAGAGGTAATGAAATAAGGGACTAGGGTAGAGAGAGCGTATGAGAAAAGAGGAGCAAAAGAAGAGAGAGGAAAAGACAACAGAAGAGAGAGAGCGAGACAAAACAATATATAGGGTGAGAGGGGCGAGAGATATGAAAGAGAGTTAGGAGAGAGAGAGAGAGAGAGAGAGAGAGAGAGAGAGAGAGAGAGAGAGAGAGAGAGAGAGAGAGAGAGAGAGAGAGAAATTTACTTAAATACTTCTGCACAAACATTCTCAAATGATCAGCAATCATCCTTCAGACTTGATGAAAAAAGACTGTACAATTTACATGTGGTGGTCTTTGTAATAAGCTATTCGTTTTGCATCTGAAGTACATTTCCGAGATGGCGTTCTGCCCAGTGTGCCGTCCCCTGTCACACTTCCTAAGACAAAATGCCAAGGTAATGTGACACACCTGAGTCGGGTAGGCTGGCCTACTCTGCAAAATTAGCTCGTCCTCTCGGTCTAGCCTCGCGCGGGGACGCCCGAGCCTCATATGCTATTGCATAATAATGCATGTCCTTGTGACCCCACTTGGTAGATGGATGACTGACATCCGTGAGAGAGTAGGTGGGCAGAGATAGTTCAGTATATCGTCAGTCCACCCACATCACTTCTATGAACATTCTACAGCAGAAACCTAGCACCTATGATTATACTATTTCTTTTTTGTTCTTATAATATATATATGTTTAATATGTTTTCATAAGTTTTATATGCCTTGCTAAACTTTACAATGTTTCGGTAAAATCTAAGTTTTATAAACTTCATATCCTTTGATAAACTTCTACAAAAGTTATATGTTTTCACAATTTTTATGAGATTTGACAAATATGATAGCTCATGATAAACATCGTATGTTTTGATAACCTTCATCATATTGCGAAAATCTTCATACGATAAACCTGAACGAAGAATTAAGGACATATTCCATACGTCTCATGCTACTCCTCTGAGCACTGAGTCGGCAAAGCCACGAGGGACCTTCTCTCCAATTAAATGGCTTCTGGCTTCCATCTTGACCACCTAATGCATATCCCCCACAGTCTGAGGCAGATACAAGTGACCACCCGAGTTCAATACTAGTCAGAGTGATCATATCACATGCATCTTCTCCGGCTCTCTGGAGCCACGTGACGTAAGAACCCACGTGACGTGAGAACTGACGTCACACTTGCCGCTGGGAACAATAATGGAATATATTGTGGGTGAGGGCCTTTGTCCCCTCCCCGTCTCCCCTTAGTGTCTGAAAGTACCCGGCAGAAGAGAACGTAGCGATGTGAAGCACACAAAAGGACCCAACGTGGAACAAACGACGGGGAGGTGAAATGTACAAAAGATGCAATACATGTCTGGATCATATGAAGTGAACACATTCTATGCGAGACATTCAACTGTATTATGGAAGTTGTATCACCGGGCGACATAATACAGACTGTCACGGCTCGGCAGGGTAACGAATAAGGCCATACTGTATGAGGCGATCAAGTGTAATACGATACAATAAGCGGACTATGATTTCGGCGCGGAATGATCTGGCGGACGAGGCAGTGCCGAAAGAGAAAGATGAAAAGAAAAGGAAAAAGAGTACAAGAGCATAAGAATGGAGGAGGGCACAAAAGACCATAAGGCCTACGCTAGGTATTTCCATGTCATTTCATCCTTATCAATAAAGTTATATAATATTTTCTTAAGACGATAAGTTGTTTCAGCACTCCTTATATTGTCCCCGATAGTGTCCGTCCTTACCCTTGACTCTTCTTAACAATGTTTCCTCCTTGACCTATTGTTACAGAGGGGTATCCGTTATTACCTAATAGGATTTCTTCCACTGCAAACTTTTTGGGAAACCCTTACCACAGGTGTCATCCTTTATTGTTTTTGCCCTGACATAACAGGGGGTTGTTGCTCATTGAAACCTTTGCAAGGACCGTGAATTCTATTACGTGTTACAATATCGTGTAACCTTTGCTCCTTTTCAGGGTTCGGTATCTCTGCTGATATGATTTCATCAACCAACGATGCAGTTACACGTTTTTCCATCCCCAACAAAATGTGTGTATGAGGAAGCCCTCGTTTCTGCCACTGTCTATACTGTATAAAGTGAGCCTTAACAACCACGAAAAACCCTTTTCTTCACCAACCCATCTATGAGGGAATCTATTTTCATCTTGATCTCCCTACTCACTTAATATCCGGCCTCTGTCTTGTTTCTGATTGTATATGGGCATCCGTTCGCCTACGCTGGTAGCGGTATCAGCATCTTTTCAACTCTTCCCTAGTGAGGGTTTTCATCGTGAACTTAATGAAGAAATCCGTGAGAACCGTACGGTTGTGTTAACGTACGTTATGTGCTTCTTGCTGACGCTTGCTTCATGTACCCTTGGTCCTCCCATGAAAGTGGGATGGTATTATCACCTTTGGACCCACGTTCTTCCCCGACGTCTGCAGCCAAAATATCGGCACGTTTTCTTTTCGTATTGTAATATGGAGTTAAACTCTATGAACGATAACCGCAACGACTCATCCTTCACATAGTTGTCGACCACGAATTGCTGGAATAACCTTCGCATCTTTGTCAAAATGTAGTTAAAGCTACCTTCACGTTCCATGTAAAGAGAATGAGTAGTACATGCAAGGGCTAAGGGTGTCGTACGTTTTCGCTGAGGTGGCTTCTAATTGGTGTTTGAACGAAGGTGGTTCATCACTCTCTTTATTGTCACATTTCCCTATTTTTAACTTCTTATTTTTCTTGAATTGATGACTATAGCCCAAGATCCCCGTTAGGGAAAATTTTTAAAATAGTGGATACTGGAAACTATCAAAAAAGAAAATTCGTGTGATGGACCAAAACGCGTTCTATACTTTGAACCTTTCTTTTATTGCACTGATGATTATACGCATTGGATCTTTTGCAGGGTCTAACTTGACTATCGCCCACCACTTCCAACTGAAGCTGTCGGGAGGTGATAGACTCCATTATGTTCCCGGGTTTGTACACCTCCCCGCAAACTGACTTTAACGTGATTGACACGTTTGGCACACTATCATACTTTCTTAATGTGAGCCTCAATCAACCCCTTTGCAGTCTCAAGCTCTTGGAAGCATACAAGATAGGCAACTGTTGTGTACAGCCATATAATCGTAGAAGAGTGTGATTATGGACTGGTTTTCTGTTATTTCCTTTTGTTCTCTTTTTTCTACGGTTTACTGTTTGTTTGGAGACTTTTCTCATCCGGATTTCATGTTACACGGTCAGTTCTAATCTTTAATTGTTGGTCTCTGTCAAAATAATAGTATAGGTCCAAATACGAATTTTCATTTCTCCGTTCCGGCCGCCCCTGGAAACGGTGAAGATTGAAATTTATTTTCTGAGCATCCAACGTGGACATAACTATGATATATCCTACCCTTAATCTTGTAAGACATCACTGACTCTGCTGCATTTTCCAACTTTTTGGGAAGGTCGAGGAAGACGCGTAAATGAGAACATTATTAATCAACCCCACTAATATTATTGAATAAAACGATTAGAGAGCGGCGACTTTCCTTTGTACAGAATCTTTGGAGTACCTTATCCTTTATCTCGGGTGGTATAGTGAAGTGGCGTCTGCCCTTGTCCTTGTTACAACATTATTGTCTGGAGCTCATTTGTCCACAGCAGCGCATTTGCATATTTTACTCTTTTTGCCCCCCAAAACCCCTATATCATTTAGTTTCAATTCTTTGTCTGCTTCGCTTAAACGATCCCTTCACAGTCTCGTGCGCACGTCCCACGCGGATTACTTTCCTCAGCTGTCTTCTTTTGGGCGATTACTGTACGTTGGTTCCTCATTTCAGTGAGAGAACACGGTTTTCCTGCTCTGTGTAGTCCTTCAATTCCTTTGGTGAACACTCCGACCCACTCAACCGCTTTCTTTTGTTGGGGGATGTATTCCGATTCATTATTTTTCATTTTTTTTTCTATCATTGTTTTCCGCAAGCTTATTATCAACTTCATTCTTTTCCGCTTGTAACCGTTTTTTTCTCTTTTTGGATATTTTCAGGTGCTCTTCTCAACTCTACTTTCAAAGCTTTGCTCCCTATTCTTTTCTTGCTGGCGCCTCACATTCTTTCATAGCGATAAAAACCCTTTTTTTTTCGGGAGGTTTCTTTTAAATGTGCTTTGAATACTACGCTCTAAATAATACAACTGGTCTTGCCTGTGTCCTCTTCCTACATTACCACAAACAATTTTGTAGCACTGAGTAATAGTGCTTCTTGAAATTTTCTACAACCTCGAAGAATGAAATATCCCCGCTATACGGTTCCAGGTCATCTATTGTTACTATCACTGTACTCGTATGTTGGTGAATAGCGTAACATCTCATTGAAACTAATGGACTATACGTTGGAATTGTTGTATAGATTGCTCCGCGACGTATGTAGTAGATGGTCGGTTTTTACACTTTTCGTAATATTCGGGGTGGCATTTCTTATGCTCTTCTGTTTACTGGTGCTCAGCAGAACTTTGTCAATAGTGGATTTGTCAAATTCTTTTTTTGCTTTGTCACCCAAGCCCAGAAATGTCGCGTGTCGCCTTTTCGATGGCGGCTTCACTATAACGGGGTTCTTTGACCTTTTTCATCGTATAAAGAAGGGAATTTTTCACGGTGCTCTTTCCGTAACAAAACTTTTAAAGGACGCTGACCAATATTGATCTCCAATCTTACTGATTTTTCTTTTTCGATCCGCAACTTACTTCCAATAAGGCATTATTACGTCTTTTCAACCGAGCTGCTACGGGCAGAGGCATTGTGTCCAATTTCCAACCTTGACCACGATTGGGGTACTTTCTTTTAAATGTCTTGAACCTACACTCGTAAATAGTACAAATGGTATTGCCTGTGATGTCCTCTTCCACCATTACCACCATTTTTTTTTTTTTTTGTAGCCTGCGTAATAGTGCTTCTTGATAATTTTTCTAAAACCTCGGAAGAAATACAAAGACCAAGGAACTTCGAGATCTTCGAGACCTTCCAGAAGTTCCAGGACCTTCCAGCAACTTCGAGACCTTCCAGAACTTCGAGGACCTTCGAGAACTTCGAGACCTTCGAGAACTTCGGCACTTTCGAGGACTTCGGCACTTTCGAGAATTTCGGCACCTTCGAGCAGCTTCGGCTCATTCAGAGAACATTCGGGCACCTTCTGAGAACTTCGGCTCTTCGAGCAACGTCGACGACTTTTCGAGAACTTCGGACCCTGTCAAAGAACTTCGGCAGCACCTTCGAGAACTTCGGCACCTCTCGACTACTTCGGCGCCTTCGAGAACTTCGGCGCCTTCGCAACTTCGGCGCCTTCGCGACGAACTTCGGCAGCCACTTCGAGAACTTTGGCACCTTTGTGAACTTCGGCACCTGTCGAGAACTTCGGCCACCTTTCCGACAATTTCGGGCACTTTCGGAGAACTTCGAGATCCTCGACACCTTCGAGAAACTTCGGCACCTTCTTGAACTTCGGCTCCTTCGAGAACTTCGGGCAGCAACTATTCGAGAACTTCGACACCATGGC
>NC_134781.1:71649358-71659037 GCF_046742065.1 Oratosquilla oratoria | reverse complement strand
TATGTATATGTATGTACACACACACACACACAAACACACACACACACACACACACATATACACACACATATATTAATATATATATATGTATATGTATACGTATATATATAATATATATATATATATATATATATATATATATATATGTATACGTATATATATTACACACAGGAACCCACAGTCGGAGAAAGAATAAACTTCGAATAAAGAAAAATCCTATATTTCGGCTATCAACTGTAGCCCTCTTCAGGAAAGTACATAAGATAGAGAACAGAGGGGACTTATAAACTACAGTAAGAAGAGATGTGTATATATACAGTATATATATATATATATATATATATACATATATATATATTTGTGTGTGTGTGTGTGTGTGTGTGGATGTGTGTGTGTGGGTGTGTGTGTGTGTGTGTGTGTGTGTGTGTGTGTGTGTGTGTGTGTGTGTGTGTGTGTGTGTGTGTGTGTGTATGTGTGTGTGTGTGAAATGGGGTAAGAGTATGACAGAAAATCTTGAAAGTAATTAAAAGATGTTTAGTAAGGAAATTAAGAGAGGAAGAGAAGGCGAATCAAGTAGAGAAGAAAAGGTAAAAGGTGCAGATGGAGAGATGATAATGGAAGAGAAGGCAGTAAGGGGAAGATGGGCAGAATATTTTAGGGAGTTGCTAAATGTGAAGGAGGATAGGGAGGGAAAGATAGCTGCAGTGGGACATGCGAAGAAAATGAGAGTGATGAGTGAGGAGAATGGAGGAGAAATAAGGAAGGATGAGGTGAAGGCAGTTGTTAAGATGATGAAAGCAGGTAAGGCACCTGGTCTGGATGGATGCCATGCAGAATGTCTGAAAAAGGGAGGTTCAGTGATGGTGGACTGGCTGGTGAGGTTATTTAATGTTTGCTGGAGAGAGGGTAGAGTGCCGGAGGACTGGAGGAGTGCCTGTATAGTTCCTCTTTACAATGGAAAAGGGGACAAGTGTGAATGTAGTAGTTTCAGAGGGATTAGCTTGTTAAGTGTAGTTGGGAAGGCTTATGGGAGGATCTTGATTGAGAGGATTAGGAGAGGAACAGAAGGAGTAATTGGTGAGGAACAGTGTGGATTTTAGGACAGGTGGAGGTTGTGTAGATCAGATCTTTGTGGTAAGACAGATATGTGAGAAAGCTATGGGAAAGGGGAAGGATATTTTTTGGGATTTTGTGGATCTGGAAAAAGCTTATGATAGGGTAGACAGAAAGGCACTGTGGGGTGGTTATGCAGATATACGGGATAGGAGGAAAGCTTCTGGGAGCGGTCAAGAGTTTTTATGAGAGTAGTAGAGCTTGTGTCAGGATTGGAAATGGAGAGAGTGAGTGGTTCGAGGTAAAGGGTTGACTTCGTCAAGGATGCGTTATGTCGCCCTGGCTGTTCAACTTATATATGGATGGGGTGGTGCGAGAGGTAAATGAAAGTGTAGTAGGTCAGGGCTTGGAGATGGTTAAAGAAAATGGAGAAAAGTGGGAGGTGAGCCAGCTGTTGTTTGCGGACGACCCTACGCTCTTGTGGCAGGATCGGAGACGGGACTGAGGAAGTTGGTGAAAGAGTTTGGGAGAGTATGTGATAGAAGAAAGCTAAAGATAAATGTGGGTAAAAGTAAGATGATGAGATGTACAAGGGGTGAAAGTGGCAGTAGACTGGAAGTGAGCATTCAGGGAGAGCGACTGGAGGAAGTGGACAGTTTTAGATACTTGGGTGCAAATGTGGCAGGAAAAGGTGGAGTGAAGGTGGAGGTAGAATGTAGATTGAGAGAAGCAAGCAAATGCCTTGGTGGATTAAAGAGTGTAATGAGGAATAGACATTTGGGAGTGGATGCTAAGAGGAGATTGTATGAAGGAGTGATTGTGCCAACAGCACTGTATGGGGCAGAAACATGGAACATAAGAGAGGAAGAGAGAAGGAATTTGAATGTGTTTGAGATGAGGTGTCTGAGAAGTATGATGGGGGTTACTAGGCTAGATAGAGTGAGAAATGAGGAGGTGAGGAGGAGAACAGGGGTGAAAATGGAGCTGGGAGATAGGGTTGATGAAAGAATATTAGGATGGTTTGGACACATGGAAAGAATGAGTGAAGAAAGACTAGTAAAAGAGGTATGGAAGGCAGATGTGGAGGGAGTGAACATGAGGGGACGTCCTAGGATGTGGTGGATGGATGGGGTGATGGGGGCTTTGGGGAAGAGGGGAATGTCTGTTGAGGAAGGACGGGAGAGGACAGAAGACAGGGGTGAATGGAGAATGGTTGTATATGGATGATGTTGTGATTGCATGTGGTGGAATGGGCGGGGGGGTGGTGGGTGAAGGTAGTATGTGTGAGCAAAATTTGACGCAGCCCGAAGGGATTTCTCCCCGTTGTCTCATTTTATGCAATGGGGGAACGGAGAGGGGGGGGTCGCCGATTTAATGAAGCGGCCTTGCTGTGGATGGTCTGTGTCTTGCGACACTGCTTCTGACCCAGGGCAGTAGACACGGTGCAGGGATGACCCGTCATCCAGGAGGTGCTAAGATGGGAGGGAGGGTGGAGGGGTGTGGAGTGTATTCAGGGATGGAATGGGTGGGAATGATTTTATGCCTTTTCCTTTTTGGCTACCTCCCTTGTAAGGGGGAAGAAGCCTTGGTATATGTATATATATATATATATATATATTTATGTGTATATATATATATATATTTATATATATACATATATACATATCATACATATCATACATATATATATATATATGCATATATATATGCATATATATATCTATATATGAAAATTGTATATATATATACATATATATATATATATATACATATATATATATATACATGTATATCTATATATAAAAATTATATGTATACATACATACATATATATATATATATATATATATACAAAAATTATATATATGTATATATATGGTGATTGGTTTGACGACGGCATCATCACCACTAGACAGTGATACTAGTCGATACTAGTTTTCGTCATCGCATCGCGCGCTGGGCACCTTATCAAGCCATAACACTTTCTGTCTCATGAGGTCACCCTTCTGTAATGGATTCGTGACCTCTGACCCCCCCGAATGAACCGAGCCTTGTTTAAGGAAAGCAGGAGTGTTGACGAAGTCGTGTGTTTCCCACGTGTGTCCATTGGCCCTTTCTACCCTACAGAGAGATTTTTAGCCAATCATAATTAGTTGTAGGAGGAGCTTATATCATTAAGAGCTTTCTTCCTAGCCAGCATCAAAGTAAAGTTCAGTCTGCTCGGACACCCAAAAGTATTCAGTTTAAGTTGTCAGAGCTCTAAACTATTACCAGTCTAGCCTAAAGCTAAGTACAAGTGATTCGTTCAATGATTAGCTGTCACAGTTGGAACTGCAACCAGGATATTCATACAAGGTCGGTGTCTATTAATTAAGTCCAGCCTCCCACACCTGCACACCCGTACACATCACAGTCATCTATTTTGACTTTGAAGTAATAATATCACAATAATAAAAGTCACATATTTGAGAAATATTAGTCTCATTCACTACCAAATGTGAAGTGAAAACTATATGTATAAAGTTTGTTCGTGTTCCTTGTGATCTAAACTATCTTGGCCAGGTACCACCTACCAATTTATATATCTATATTTAGTTGTAAACAAGGAGCGCGATATTGGTGGCAGCGGTGGGATAAAGTTCCCTGTATACATTAAAGATTAAATTTCCCTGTATACATTAACCACAAATACATTGCTAAACAATACACTCGGAAGAGGAGGACATTGTTGATGAGCATGTATGAGATATTTATGAGCATATATGAGATATTTGTGAAATATGTCATGATATATTTATACATATACTGTATATTTAAAAAAGTGTGCTTTGTGACATGAAAAATCTATATACCTGGCGTACTCCCCCTAAAAACAGGGTGTCAAAGAAAAAAGATTGATGTAAGAAATTTTTGGCGATTCCCTCAAGGTTTCGAAATTATAAGCGGGCAATGTTGAATGAAACCTATGAGGATATCTATTATAAGCGGGCAACATTGAAACCTATGAGGATATCTATACCCACGATATTCTCCTTTGGCCTATCGCCCGGTTTGTGGGAAAGCACCCACGCTATTCTCCTTTGGCCTATTGTCCGGTTTGTGGGAAAGCACCCACGCTATTCTCCTTTGGCCTATCGTCCGGTTTATGGGAAAGCACCCACGCTATTCTACTTTGGCCTATCGCCCGGTTTGTGGGAAAGCACCCACGCTATTCTGCATTGGACCACAACTGAGGCCCTATCTTTGTCGCCTCGTGGATGCATCTTCCATATCATCAAGAATTACACCTGCATTAACATTTTAAAAAGGATAAAAATATATTATCCTATAAACATATTTAATTGTGTTAAAGCTATTTATACATTTTTTCTACGGAGGTTTTTTACACTCTGGGCCCATCGTTCTCATGGCCGGTCGATTTCCACTGTGTGGACTTCTATCCTCTCTGAGTTCGAGGCCCCTTGAGTTTTTTCCCCCTCCATCAATCTTGTTTTGTGTTGGAGTGTGCTGGGTCGTTTAAGGCTGTGACATTGGTCGTGACGTGTGGGGACACACGCTTCTTCGGAAGGGGGCTATGTGGTGATTGGTTTGACGATGGCATTATCACCACTAGACAGTGATACTAGTCGATACTAGTTTTCGTCATCGCATCGCGTGCTGGGCACCTTATCAAGCCATAACACTTTCTGTCTCGTGAGGTCGCCCTTTCTGTAATGCATTCGTGACATCTGACCCCCCCCCCCCCCTGAATGAACCGAGCCTTGTTTAAGGAAAGCAGGAGTGTTGACGAAGTCGTGTGTTTCCCACGTGTGTCCATTGGCCCCTTCTACCATACAGAGAGATTCTTAGCCAATCATAATTAGTTGTAGGAGGAGCTTATATCATTAAGAGCTTTCTTCCTAGCCCGCATCAAAATAAAGTCCAGTCTGTTCGGACACCCAAAAGTATTCAGTTAAAGTTGTCAGAGCTCTAAACTATTATCAGTCTAGCCTAAAGCTAAGTACAAGTGATTCGTTCAACAATCAGCGGTTACAGCTGGAACTGCAACCAGGATATTCATACAAGGTCTATTAATTAAGTCCAGCCTCCCACACCCGCACACCCGTACACATCACAGTCATTTATTTTGACTTTGAAGTAATAATATCACAATAATAAAAGTCACATATTTGAGAAACATTAGTCTCATTCACCACCAAATGTGAAGTAAAAACTATATGTATAAAGTTTGTTCGTGTTCCTTGTGATCTAAACTATCTTGGCCAGGTACCACCTACCAATTTATATATCTATATTTAGTCGTAAACAAGGAGCGCGACATATATACAGTGTATATATATATATATATATATATATATATATGTATATATTATATATATTTATATATGTATATATATATATATATATATATATATATATATATTTAGAGTATATATGGGCAGGAGGTTCTCTCTTATGCAAGTTTCGTTGAATGTGATGGATTGTTTAGTATTAATAAATTTCTTTAAGGTATTTTCTCTATACCTTAGAAAGGTCTTAATCTCTTTTGGAAGAGTAGAGATGACTCTACCGTAGTCGGTCATCGTTGCCAGATTTCGATTTCGGCTCCCTCGAGCCTTCTTCAGTGGCGAAGGTGATCGTCTTCTCGTTGGTGTGTTCTTGCTCTATCGTGGTAGGAGAAAAAAATGGCTCTGTGCAGAGTTGTCATGGCTAATATACCGATTCAGTGGGGATCCTGGCGTTCGTCCTCACTCCTGATTGGCTGAGACCGGTACTCGCGGCTTCTGATTGGTTATCGGCCGTGCGCCTCATGCCAACTACGACCCGCAGATCGCTGGCTCTGAATTGTCTGCTGCCGTGCGCCTTACGCTAGGTAAGACTCGCAGGTCGTTGGCTTGAATATTGAGATTAGGGGACAACTCTTTGATGTACAATGCCTCTAATAAAGGGAGGCGTCTTACATCATTACACGTGTCCAAGATCTCTGTGCCGTTTTCTAGGATTTCCCGCGTAAGGGTGACATTGTGGATTTGTTTCAGGTGGTTTTTCGGTGCTCCAGAAGAAAGGTGGTACGAAAGTCTTCGAGATAACTTCATGGAAGTCATGCCAATGTAGGAAGATGGGAGGGTTTCACAGTCCCCTCTATTGCAATTAAACCTGTAAATGACATGCGATTTTTGAAGTGTCTCAGTGTGTTGTTGCGGACTATTCTTAAGGAGGAGATGGCTAGTTTTCTTAGACTTATAATAAATAATAAAATTTAATATTTTGTTAGGGTCTGTTGGCTTGATGTTTTGTTTTATTATTTTCTTCATAATTCTTTCTTCTTCCTTGTAAGCAGTGGAGAAAGTGGCTTTATAGTACAGGTTTATTCTATTATTATTATTCTGTTTACGTTGGTTGCTGTTACCGTTCTTGTACCAGTTATCAATAATCTTAGAAGTCTGACATCTTATATCCTTTTCGCTGAAACCGTTATCAATATCTGGGTGGAGCGTTCTATTTCGTAGTGTACTTGATGCCAGGAGCTGCAGTGAGTTAAGGCTCTTCTAATGTAGGCACCGATGGTGGCGTCCTTATAGCGCTGTGGGAACTCACTATTTCCAATGAGGCAATGTCCGGTGTCTGTAGGTTTGATTAATACTAAACAATCCATCACATTCAACGAAACTTGCATATATATGTATATATATATATATATATATATATATATATATATATACATATATGTATATATGTATATTATATATATATGTATATTTATATATATGTATATATATATATATATATATATATATATATATATATATATATAATGATTTGATGTGAAGGTGGAACTTCGCCCGTGATGTATCATGTCAAATGGCTGTTCAATGTATACATGAATGGGGTTGTGCGAAAGGTGAGTGCGGGGGTAGTGGGCCCGGGGTTTGAGGTGGTTAAAGAAAATGGAAAGGAATGGGAAATAAGCCAGTTGTTGTTTGCTGACGACAATGCGCTTGTTGCAGGTTCAGAGGAGGGATTAAGGAAGTGAGTGACGGTTATGCGAAAGATATATGTTGAGGATATATGTGGGTAAAGGTAAGGTGATGAGATGTATAAAGGGAGAGGATGGCAGAAAATTGGAAGTGAGTATTAAGGGAGAGAGACTGGAGGAAGTGGATAGCTTTAGATATTTGGGGGCGAATGTGGTAGGAAAGGGAAGAGTGGAAGCGGAGGTTCAATGTAGTATGGGAAAACCAAGTAAATAACTTGGAGGAGTAAATTATGTAATGAGGAATAGACATTTGGGAATGGATGCTAAGAGGAGATTGTGTGAAGGGGTGATTGTGCCGAAGAAACTGCATGGGGCAGAAAGATGGAATATAAGAGAGGAAGAGAGAAATATTTTAAATGCGTTTGAGATGAAATGTCTGAGAAGTCTGGTAGGGGTTACTAGGCTGGATAGAGTGAGAAATGAGGAGGTGAGGAGGAGAGCGGGGGTGGAAAGTGAGTTAAGAGATAGGGTTGATGAAAGAGTATTAGGATGGTTTGGATATATGGAAAAATGAATTAAGAAATATTATTAAAAGAAATGTGGAGGGCAGAGGTGGATGTACTGAAAATGAAGGGGTGACCGATAATGAGATGGGTGGATTGAGTGAAAGGGGCGTTGGGAAAGAGGGGAATGTCTGTTGAGGAAGGAAGGGAGAAGACAGAAGATAGGGGTGAGTGGAGAATGGTTGTGTATGGATGATGCTTTGATGCATGGAAGGGAGTGGGTGGGGGATGGTGGATGAGGGAGTTTGTGTGAATGAAATTTTGATGCAGCCCGAAGGGCTCCCCATCTCCCTTTTTCTGCAAGAAGGGACGGAGAGTAGGAGTCGTTGATTAAATGAAGCGGCCTTGCTGTGGGTGTGCTGTGTCTTGCTGCACTGCTTTTGACCCAGGGTAGTGGGCGAGATACAGTGATGACCCGTCATTCAGGAAGAGCCAAGAAGAGAGGGGGGGAGGGATGGTGAATAGGAGTGGAGTGTGTGGGGATGAAATGGGTGGTAGTGGATTTATATCTTTTGATTTTAGCTATCTCCCTTGTAAGGGGGGAAAAAGCCCTTGGTATATGTATGTATGTATGCATGTATGTATGTATGTAATGTATATATGTATGTATGTAATGTATGTATATATATATATATATATATATATATATATATGTATATATACATATATATATATATATATATATGCGTGTGTGTTTGTGTGTGTGTACATTTATATATATCTATATATATATATATATTATTTGAATGATGGAGAACATAAACACAGGGGAAGGCTCGGAACACACGCATATATATATATATATATATATATATATATATATATATATATATATTATATATATATATATATATATATGCGTGTGTGTTTGTGTATATATATATATATATATATATATATATATATATATATATTCAATTTCTGCATGTATGCCTCTTCAAGGTTTTCGATGTTGATGGCTTAGAATTAAAGTGAATTGTGGTTGATAAATGTAAATCTGTATATATATATATATATATATATATATATATATATATATATATGTATATGTACAGGAGTATATATATATATATGTATATATATATATATATATATATATATATATATATATATATATATATATATATAGATATGTGTGTGTGTGTGTTTGTGTGTGTGTGTGTGTGTGTGTGTGTGTGTGTGTGTGTGTGTGTGTGTGTGTGTGTGTGTGTGTGTGTGTGTGTGTGTGTGTGTGTGTGTGTACATATTGGATATTCACTTGTATATGATCAAGCAAACAATTTTGTCATTTAATTACACAATTATCCAATCAAAAGATATAGAGAAATACGTAAACCAGTAAATAGGCAATGAAAGAAGAGGGTAGATATACAGTTGATAAAGATACTGAGTAAATAAACCAGTAAATAGAATGACATGCAAATGAATAAGGAAGTTCCTAATTGAATATAGGTGAATCAATAGATGAATAAATGTTAGATTAAGATTAAGAAATGAATTAATAAATTAAAAATAGATGAATGAATAGATGAATAAAAAATTCTTATGCATATTAAGTAAAAGAGTAGATGGTAAATGTATACATAATATAAAAGTCAGACAATTAAACAAATTAACAATATTACAAAAATGATAAATAAAGAAGCAATTAAAAACTAATAGAAATAACTAAACAAGCAACTTACATACAACAAAAAGTAACATAATTCTGATTTAAGAAAAAATTCACAAAATCGATCAAAAATCATAAACTTTTAACAATAACTTTGAGCTTTAATAAGATCTGAATGTATCACTCTTATCAAATTTACCCATAAATCGATTGGCCATCCTGATTTTAATGCATAGATGTAATAAATGTAAATTTTTACACTTTTGTGTATGTAAATATAAAATCATTCTAGATTTAGATTAATTGGCTCAGCATGTTATTCTATAAATTTCTTAATTAACATTACTGATGTCCAATAAAGATCATTCTTTCAATTTTTGTTACACAAAATGAATTTAATATCCTTTTATTGTATTATCCCCAACATACACATAAAGAAACCTCTCGGCTAATAGTGATTTTCTACCATCTCCG
>NC_134781.1:71619358-71624358 GCF_046742065.1 Oratosquilla oratoria | reverse complement strand
TTAATTGTGGAGAGGTGCAGTGGGAGTGGTATACGAGTGGAAGTGATGCATCATAGGTCAAATACACTACTGAATGTAACAATGAATAACCTTATAATCCGGTGAGTGCTAGAACCAGCAGGAGGTAAAAATACAATAGGATGGTCCGGCTGAACTTCGTAACAAAAAACCTGAAGTAACTGAAATCCTGAAATGCAAGTGCCCGATAGGTACAGGTGGTCGCGTAGTCTTTGTTTTTATTTTTGTTGGAAGTAGGAAAGGAAAAACAAAACAAAACGGACAAAAAAGATACGATTTTACAAAAACTATGTTGGACTGAAAAAATAATCTAGAAAGCGGACTTTAAAGAGTAAAGAGACAAAAAAAAAAGATAGTTCTTTGTAAGCAATTATAACACAGGGGTGAAAAACATGAACAAAAACAAGTGGGAGAGAACCACAAAAAACAGGATTGATTTGAAAAGAGACGAAAGATAAAAGAAAAGAAAAAAAAAGGATAAGACGTGGGAAGAGCAAGAAACAAAAACGGAAAAAAAATCAGGAGCATCAGACACAAGTACACAAGAATTAGAGGAGAAGAAGAAAAGAACTTTAATGTGCTATATGAAAGACAGGGTTAGATAGACAATACATACCTGGACCTAGTGTAGGCTTTCGACAAGGTGCCGCAAAGATAGATTGACACTGAAATTGGGAGATGTTGGAGACTTAAAGGAACAACACAGGAATAAATGAACAATTTCCTGATATATAGGGACATGAAAATATTAGGCTTTGACACGCTAAAGTAATGTTGTGTCATCTTCTAAAACACAGTATTGGTACGAAAAAAATCTTGACCGATGGAGATTTCGTTTTGTCCCAATTCTATCTCTTGAACGTTACAAAATACTCAGACAATAGCCCACAAATTACGTCACTGCATGTCTGTTGACCCCAAGATTGTAAAGGAATTTAACCTGGTTTGACTACTCCATAAAAATGTAAACTATTCTACAATCCTTCCTTTCATTTCCTAAATGAAAATGAATAATTATAACTGATCGACAAATAAACTTGAATAATTTTATGTCTATTTGTGAACTGTTGCACAATGACATTGTTATATGAACGTAAAATTATCGAATATCAGGTCGTCGTCATCTCTTCTGGGGAGCTAGTGTTATGACATCATATATCTATGTGGAAAGTTAGTTTGCTTTGGTTCACATTATGATGAATAAATTCATTCTAGTTCAAGAGACGGCTAAAGCCCGTTCTCCTTTTCTTACCATTAAAACACTGAACTATCCGCTGAATAGATCGAGTGAATCTTCAGTGCTTAGCTTTAATAGTTATAATCTATTGACACCAAAACAAACTCCCTGTTTTGCAAAGGCAGCACTCAGTAATTCATTATGAGGGCCACAATGGAAATAAGCGTACATGCTTTTTGTGTTATCCTCGGCAATTTGCAATTATTATTTCGAACTATGTGTTCTTGTCATTATCTGCACTTCATGTATAATGATTCTTTGCCAAATAAAGTCTATCTATCTCTATGTCAGATGGATACGTTGTGATAACACAAGGCTGCCCTTCGACAACAAATGAAAGTGGGCCATGGCTGCCTTCTAATGTCATTAAGACAACCTGGTGCATTAATAATTCATACATACATACATACATACATACATACATACATATATACATACATACATACATATACTAAAGGCTCTTTTCCCCCTTACACGGGGGGTAGCCAAAAAACAAAGGCATAGAAACCACTTCCACCCATTCCATCCCTATCACACTCCACTCCCATCTACCATCTTCCCTCCCTCTTATCTTGGCACCTCCTGGATGACGGGTCATCCCTGTATCTTGTCCACTGCCCTGGGTCAGAAGCTGTGTCGCAAGACCTGAAATAGGAGGGGTACAAGTCGACTGAAGAAGGACCGTAATCAAAGGCACCGTCATTCTCCGTGTTCAGCATGACTTTGAATTTTAGAACGTTCAAGCTCTTTTATAATTAAATGTGAATAGAATCTCCACTTCCTACGCTTCCTGAAACAATCATTTCAGTCAACCTGTGTACTTAAGTTAGGGAATACACTGTTGAGTTTAAACAAGGCCAATGTGCGACAATTTCAGCAGTCACATGTCCTCATATCCGTGAAACACTGGTACTTTAGTGTGCTTGATACATCTATGTCAAATAATATGAAATACAGAGTTTATGAACATATATTAACGTAAATACAGACTTTAAAATAAAACTGATATACAGGAAGGAAATTACTAATGCTGGCAAAAGATAGTTCATATATTTCTTTAGTGTATATACATATGTGTTTGTGTGTTTCCTTGTGTGTGTATGTATGTATGTATGTATATGCATGTATGCAGGTATATATGTATAAGTGCATGTGTGTATGTATGTATGTGTGTATGTATGCATGTACGTATATATGTATGTATGTACATATGTATACAATGTATGTATATATGTATGTATGTACATATGTACGTATTGTATGTGTGTGTACTCGCTTGTATATATATATATATATATATATATATATATATATGTATATACTATATATATATATATACATATATATATATATATATATATATATATATATATATGTGTGTGTGTGTGTGTGTGTGTGTGTGTGTGTGTGTGTGTGTGTGTGTGTGTGTGTGTGTGTGTGTGTGTGTGTGTGTGTGTGTGTGTGTGTGTGTGAGTGTGTGTATGTGTGTGTGTTTCACCGTGGTCTTGGATCATGTCCCAGACTCATGATCGACAGCTATTTCCCTCCCGGAAGAGAGCTCAGAGCTCATATATGACCGATCTATGGGTAATACTGTGACCTTACACGCACACACACAACTCCCCGCCAACGAGAGTTGGAGTAACGACTCGCAGCGCAGCGATACTGAAATTATTTCAGCCCTGGGCGGGATTCGAACCCGGACCGCCGTAGTGGCGGCCGCGATCGCTATCACTGCTCCACGAGACGTGTGTGTGTGTGTGTGTGTGTGTGTGTGTGTGTGTGTGTGTGTGTGTGTGTGTGTGTGTGTGTGTTTAAATTTTAAATATATATATATGTATATATATATATATATATATTTATATATATATATATATATATATATATATATATATATATATATATATATATATATATATATATATACTTTTTTTTTCTCTCGCGTACATACTAACTAAATGCACTATCATAGCGGGGGTGGGATGAACGCGATATTTCGTGTAGGTGTATGTAATTCGAGCATACAAATATAAGAAAGTCGTACTCGACTTATATCTCTCTTGATAGCGTATTGGTCTAAGTCACTGTAACTTTGTTACGTGTGAGCTGGGTTCGAATCCTCGGCTCGTCCACGTTTCAATTTCCAACGGATGCCTCCATCGAGCGATTCTTCAGTCTCGACTGCGATGGCATGGAATTAAAAGTGATTTGTGGTTGAAAGAAGATACTAATTGATCACTGGGAACCAGATGTGAAAAGTAGAGAACCGCAGAGTGTGGAACAGAAAACGGATGTCTGGTGTGCTGGTCTCCGAAAAGAAGAAGAAGAAGAAGAAAGTATTGCGCCCTTACGGCGAAGCACTTACTTTTCTCTCTTTTATCCACAATCGAAATCTCCATCGTCGACCATTCTCCCTTCTCTTCATCTTTCTCATCTGTTTCTTTCTTCTTCTTTCTCATTTCCACCTTTCCTTCTCCTGTCTATCTTCCTTAATCTCCCTCTCTTTTTCCTTCCATTCTTCCCTTTCATCTTCCTCAACTATCTTGTTATTTTTATTTTCCTTTGCCATTTTCTCTTCCTCTTTCATCCCATGTGCTTTCTCTTCGTTATCTTTCTTCTTCTCCTTATCTCCTACCCGCTCTCTCATCGGTAACCAACAGCCATGGATCTTGTATTTTAAACAAACTAGTTTTCACAAAAGAGATAAAAAAAATCATGGACAACAGAAACTGAATAGATGAACAGACGAAATAAAAGAGAGAAATAAAGAAAATATAAATCAAAATATAAATTAGATAATTGAAAAAATAGAAATAAAATAAAATAAAGTTATCAGCATTATAATTTCATCGGTTGAAGAAAAGAGAGAAAAAAATACTCTCCTCCTATCGAAAGACAAATTAATTATCAGCAATTGACTCATGTGAATAAGCTATGTTTCGCTCAGTGCGATCGTTATCGTTCAACGATGGTCGTTCATAGCTCAACGATGATCGTCAAATATCTAGAGCACTAATTATTTGCTTTTGAGTGGGGCTGTTTTACTTCGAGTTGCAAAGTACAAGACTGATCTTTTTAACCTAACCTACAAACGCGTTGACCCAAATATGATGCCAGGTAGGATGCGTGTCACCCGTCAATGGCTGTGGAAGGTTAATATAATCGCACTGAGTGAAATGTACCTTTAGGATCATTTCAAGAAGTGGTCGGAGAAACCACGCGAGGTAATGTCAAACTCTTCCAGTGTTCGTAATCTTGATAACCACTTCGTCCTTCGTGGTATACAAGTGTCATACGTGGCACATTAGTCAGGAATTCTTGTTTTCCAACCCTTTCGGCACATTAGGATAACCAGTAAGATTGATCCGAATCTTTGAGATACCAGGAGAGGACTTGTAGTGATGGATTGGAAAGGGGCAATTTTAGGTTCAAGAAGGAAACAGGCAAGATTATGTTCGCCAATGGAGTAGTCAGCGAATAGAATGGTATTTATGACCATGTGGTGAGCGCTGAAACTATTTGTTGCTTTAAGAAAGGATTGGATAACTTTATGGATAAGCATGATAGGTGATAAAGGACATGGAACTGCCTAGTGAAAGTCTTGTGGTTCCTTGCAGTCTCCTCCAGTTTTAAGTTCTTCTGTTCTACCCAGTAAGAAGCAGCCAGGTCTGTAATTTTCCACATGAACAGGTTATCAGTGACGACAAAATTTTCTTCAGTCCTGTGGATATGCCTTGCAAACTCC
>NC_134781.1:71611858-71614358 GCF_046742065.1 Oratosquilla oratoria | reverse complement strand
TTAAACTCACTGGACATTGTGACACGTTGTTCTTTTTCGAATACGCGGATCTACTGTCTAATGAATATGAGGCATTTTTTTTTCATTTGTGGGACAAAAAACGGCGTCTCGATCGGTTGAGAACCTGTTTTGTATCGAGCCCATCCCGAAGAGTTGGACACTAAGAGTCCCATGTGACGTCAAGTCGTCGTGTTTCTGAAAACTGCATTTGGTGATAAGAAACGAACGTAAGAGAAGGAGGAGGAATGGGAGGAGGAGGAAGGAGGAGGAATGGAAGTAGGAGGAGGAGGAATGGGAGGAGGAGAAATAGGAATGGGAGGAGGAAGAGGAATGAGAGGAGGAAGAATAGGAGGAGGAGAAGGAGGAATGGGAGGAGAAGAAGGCAAAAGAATGTAGGGGACAATGATGAGGACAAGGATAATGAGAAATTTGAGGAGGTGGAGAAAGGGGATGGCAATGAGGATGAGAAGAAAAAAGGGGAATAGGAAGCGAAGGAGCAGATGGAGGATGAGGATAAGGACAGAGTGGTGTGTGAGGATCTGGAACATGAGGATGGGTATAAGAGTGAAAACAAGGAAGAAGAGGAGGAGGAGGAGGAGGAGGAGGAGGAGGAGAATTAGGTGGTGGTGAAGGTGGGCGAAGAGTAGGAAGGAGGATGATGATGATGGGAATTATAAGGATAAGGTGAGGATGAGGAAGAAGAAAAGTAGAAAGAAGACGAGGATGAGGAAGAGATTAAGGAGGAGGAAGCCAATAGGGAGGAGAAGAAAGAAGAGGAGGACAAAGTGGGGGAGAAGAATGAGATGGAGGGCTAAAAGTTGGTTGTGTATAGATGGTAGCAAATCTTTTATCTGATAAGAGACTCCCCCCCTCACCCACTCCACCCTCCTGATGACTTCACAACCCGAGGAAACTTCAAGAGTTTGCAACTCCTCTACGCCTCGTCTTTCGAAATCTTTCGAAGTCCTCCGCCGTCTTCATAGGTTCCTCTCACTTCGAGGGCGTTCTCTAGTTTTCTTCCTCCCTGCCTCACCTCCTCCTTCCCTTCTTCCTCCATCCCTTTGATAAAAGGAGTTCTCCACTTCCAAACAATTCGACTGGGAAATTTATGTAACGACAAAATATAGAACGACAAAAATAACAACAGTAATGACAATAATAACAACAGTAAAAACAGCAGCAACAACAACAAAGACGATTATAATAAAAAAATTATTTTATCAACACTACTAATACGACTACTAACATTACTACCACTACTCCTACTGCTAATTGTGTGTGTGTGTGTATGTATGTGTGTGTGTGTGTGTGTGTGTGTGTGTGTGTGTGTGTGTGTGTGTGTGTGTGTGTGTGTACACCTTTCCGAATACTTTCGTGAAATTGATCCATGTTTCCCTTCATTTTCTCTGATATCCGCTTATTAATGATAAGCTTTTCCAGATCAGTTCTCTATATTACGTTCCTCCTGGTTTTAATATGTATAGTTCTTCTTTTCATTAGATCACTTGTCAATTTGGAGTTTCTCTGTTTTCTTTAAACCCTACTCTCTTCACTGATTTCTTAATGATATTCAACAAATTGCGATCCATAATTTCAATGGTGTCTTCGTTATTTCTTAGAGCTTCAGATATGTGTTTTAATATTATCTGAAATTCCTTCTTGTTAACATTCACCTTCGAAAACCTAATTTAATTATTGAAGATGAGTCGCGACAATAACACAAAGACATAACCAGTACTACTGCTTCCATCTCATGATGTAAAATATATTTATCTTTTATTCCTCCAAGGTCATTTACAAACTACACGCTTTTTAAAGAAAATATTAATCATTCTGAAGTTGTAGTTTTCTATGAAATTAACAAGTATATTCCTCTTACCCACTCTAAACTTCCCAACGTATAATTCACTCGACATGTTCTTTAGCATTGAAGTCATCGACTGCCAACGTGTACTTAATGTTTTTTTGATTTACTACATTGCTTACGTCATTACAGTATGACTCACTTTCGTTGTCTGAATTCAGAGTTATTTATAGATTATATCTTTTACACAGCCTAATCACAATCCATACTACTTTATCTAACGCACTGCTCACGACGTTATCAGCAATCTCTCGCATCATCAAGTACCTACTCGACTGGATCTTTCCTTCTCTTTGCCATCGTGCCAGGATAGGTAGGAACTGTCTTGTAATTATATAAACTTTTCCTCCTTCCATCGAACTCATCAACCTCTCTAGTCTCTTGTCTCCTAAAAGGGTACCTATCTACGTACATGTATATATATATATATATATATATATATATACATATATATATATATATATATATATATATATATATATATATATTAATTCATATATATATCACAAGAAAATCCCTCTGTCGGAGTGAAATGTGAAAAGACGAAAACCTTATATATTTCGGCTACCAACTACAGTGCTCTTTATTAAGGTAAGTTATCACAAAATTTACTCAAATTATAGCTATACCCTATAC
>NC_134781.1:71584358-71601858 GCF_046742065.1 Oratosquilla oratoria | reverse complement strand
TATCCCCTCTCCTCCTCCTCCTCTTTCTCCTCCTCCTCTTTCTCCCTTTTCTCCTCTTTCTCCTCTTTCTCCTGTTTCTCCTCTTTCTCCTTTTTCTCCTCTTTCTCCTCTTTCTCCTCTTTCTCCTCCTCCTTCTTCTCCTTCTCCTCCTCCTCCTCCTTCTCCTCTTCTTCTTCTTCTTTCTTCTTCCACTTCTTCTTCTTCTTCTTCCTCTTCTTCTTCCTCTTCTTCTTCCCCAACTTCTTCAGGTTTCTGCAACCTTCTTCCTCATCCTTTCCTACCTTCTCCAACTACAGCCGAGAATCTTCCTTCCTTAGCTTCCTGACTTCCTCCTTTAACTTTATTCAGTTCCTGCAGTAATAATTCCTTTCCTTTCTTCTCTCCACTCACCAACCACATTACATTTCAGATGTTCGCTGGCCGAGCAGGTTAGAGCGTCGCTACTTGCGGTGGAGGTTGAGGTGACGGAAGTTAGAAACCCTGTCGCCAGCGAGTTGGACCTAGGTCATGGTTCATTACATTCCACGTTACTAAGTCCTTTGTAAGGGGCACCGTTCTAGCCTCCTGATAGGGGAAGTTCGCGGCGTTCAACCAAATTACCATCGTCATTAATTCCCTTCATTATTCTGCCCCATTTATTTCTTCCATCCTGCACTAATTTGTCTATTACTTTTGTGTACACATCATGATTCACTTTAGCATCGCGAGCTCCCCTTATCAGGAGGCTAGGACGGTAATGTACAATGCCCTTGGTCTAACTCGCTGGCGGCAAAGTTCGAACTGTCCGTCTCCTCAATCTCAGTCTCAAGTAGCGATGCTTTAGTCCTCTTGGCCAGCGAGCATCTAGTGCATATATATATATATATATATATATATATATATATTTATATATACATAAAAATATAGATATATAAATATATATATATAAAAATATATATATATACAGACATATAAACATATATATATATAAATATATATGTATATATATATATATATATATATATATATATATATATATATATATATATATATATATATATATATATATGCACTAGATGCTCGCTGGCCAAGAGGACTAAAGCATCGCTACTTGAGACTGAGATTGAGGAGACGGACAGTTCGAACTTTGCCGCCAGCGAGTTAGACCAAGGCATTGTACATTACCGTCCTAGCCTCCTGATAAGGGGAGCTCGTGATGCTAAAGTGAATCATGATGTGTACACAAAAGTAAGAGACAAATTAGTGCAGGATGGAAGAAATAAATGTATATATGTATATATATATGTATATATATATATATATATATATATATATATATATATATATATATATATATATATATATATATACATATACACCAAAATGGCTTTTCCCTCTCATAAGGGAAGTTTCCAAGTCAAAGCCTACACACACCCTAAACCTATTCAAAATCTATTCGTTGTTCTTTCCACGTGGATGAAGGGTCAACCCTTCCTCCCGCCACACCGCTCGGGTCAGAGGAAAACGAAGCAAGACACAGCACTTTCACAACAGGACTAGACAGACGAAACTGGTTCACACTCACTGCTTCATTACATGGCGATCCCTTTAACCCTTATCCACATCTCTTCCACAGTCCAGAAATGATCGCTCAAAATTTGTACGAAATAATATGAAATTCATTTAGTTGCTTTTTCTCACTGATAAGTAACCATTGCCTCTGTCTTCATGGGTAATGTCGTGCCGTTATTGAGAACTTTTTTGGGTTCATGGAATTGGGTATGAGCTCTGGGTCATCTTGAGGGACATGTTTTCCTAAACTATGAGATTGTTGGTATGTGGTATCAGAATGTGGTTATAATGTGGTCACACTTTAGAAAGACGGGGCTTGTCATCATCAGAAGAGTATAGAGAAAAGATAATGCTGAGTGACTGTCACCAAAAATCCTTTAGATATCGACTGCGTAAGAAATAAAAAAACGAAATAAATGAACAACCAATAGACTTCTACAGGATGAAACATTATGAAACACGAGACGAGAGGTAATGAAATATGCATAATGGTACGAACTATGGTGGTGCACTCGATTTCTTAAATTAACTACATATAGAACCTCACGCCTGTGCTATACTCTGCATTGTATCTTACTTGACGGGCCGTGCCTTGTGACGTCACCCGTTGGATAGAGTGATACAACTGTCGGGTACTAGTATTACATCTTTTGGGTCTAGGTGTACACTTGCTTTCACTCATAAGTACTACAGTTGTTGATGTCGTCTAGAGAGATGTGTGAGACGTATATCTTTAGGTCGTACATTTACAACATGAATGCGGCCTTTACGACATCGTAAGCTTACGAGTATTGTAAATGGTCGACGAAAAGAAATACGTTCACTAGAGTTTCCCAAGAAACGCCAGTCACTGTAGTACTTATAAGTGAAAGAAATTGTACAACATCCTACTATTTCCCTCCTTCTCCTCCTCCTCCTCCTCCTCTTCTTCCTCTTCTTCCTCTTCTTCTTTTATCCTTCCTTCCCTTACTATTGCTTATTTCATTATTCTTCCTCCTAACCATCTTCCTTGTCATTTTCTTTTGTTATCTTTTTTCATCTTAGTCTTCTTTTTCTTAATCTTTATTCTCTTTTCCTCTTCATTTTTCTTCCTTTTCTTTGTTCTACTTATCTTACTCTTTATCTTTCTTTCTCTATATCTCTATTTTTATCTTTATTTCTCTTTTTTATTCTTTATTTTATTCTTCTTTGTTCTACTTCTCTTTCTTTCTCTGTATATCTTTATCTATTTTTTATTTCTCTTTTTCTTTCTCTACCTTTTCCTCTTTTTCTTCCTCTTTCTCTTTGTATTTCCCTTCTCTCACATCCTCTTTCTCTTTCTTCCTCTTTTTCTCTCTTTCTTTTTTCATTATATTTAATTTTTTCTTTCCCTTTTTCTTTATGTTTCTCTTCCTTTCTCTTTCTTTATATTCTTCTTTCCCTCTATCTTTCCTTTTCCCTTTCCCTTTCTTATCTACGTTCCTCTTCTTTTATTTCTCTCTTCCTCTTCTTTTATTTCTCTCTTCCTCTTTTTATTTTTCTCTCTTTTCCTCTTCCTTTCCCTCTTCCTTCTTTGTTTTTCTCTACTTCGTTCATAATTTCTCTTCTTCTCTCCCTTTTTATTTCTATTTAAATTTTCTCTTTATCTTTATCTTTCTTCCTTATTTCTCTTCCTATGTCTCTCTCTCAGTGTCTTTCTCTTCCCCTTTCTCCTTCTTTCCCTCTTTCTCTCTTTTTTTATTTCACACCTTCCTTTCTCAGTATCTTCCTGTCTATCTTTCTCTTCTCCTTCTTCCTCTTTCTTTTCTCTCTCTCTTTAGTTTTCTCTTTCTGTTTATATTTCTCTTTCTTCGTCTCTTTCTCTTCTATCCCCTTTTCCCCCTTTTTCCTATTTCTATGCGTTTCCCTCCTTCTTTCCCTCTTCTCCTTCCTTTTCCTCGTTTTCTTGTGCCACTTTTTCTTTTCCTTTCCTTTCTCTCTTCTATCTCTCTCCTTCCTCTTTCTGCTCTTTCTTCTTCTTATTCTCTTTTTAGTTTCTTCTATTTCTTCTCTTTTTTCCTACCTTTTCTCTTCCTTTTCCTCTTTCCTCTTCCTTCAATTCTTTCTTTTGATCTCAACTATCCGTCTGTTACTCCCCTTTCTATCCTCCTCCCCTTCCTCCTCACCCTTATTTCTCCTCCTTTTATTTACACCTTTCTCCTGTTTCTCCTCAACCATCCTCCTCCTCCTCCTCCTCCTCCTCCTCCTCCTCCTCTTCCTCCTCCCACTTCCTCCCTCCACGACCACTCCATGTTTACCTGACGCGCATACCACTGAAATCAGGTTTAGCATCAAACAACAGAAATAGCCCAGTGCACGAGGAAATGATGCAACAAAGACTGCGCTTGCGCGAGTTCTAATGTTTGTTTACCTTGCGGATGCCTCACCCACTGTCTCTCCGCGATTTCTACATACCTGCGCAGGAGCAGCGGTTATATGCTGCGAAAGTGGGGATCTTTCTTGGTGGGTCCCTCCCTTCCCAGCACTTTGTTTGACGTCATGTCACCCCCCCCCCACCCACACACACGATATTTTGATGTAATTAGGTTTATCTGAACATTAAGCGTGTTATGGTGATGTTTGACTCTATCACAGAAGGTTAGATTAGGTTAGGTTAGACTGAGTTAGGCCAGGTTAAGCTACATCCGGTAAGGGTATGTCGTGTCAAAACGGGTAGGGGTAGGTCGGGTTAGGTTAGGTTAAACTAGGCTAGATTAGGGTAAGCTACTTGTCTAAGAGCTGGCACTTTCACTTTGGTGTATAGGTTTGAGTACCTTAATTACTACAAGAACTATGTTCATCCCGCGGGGTCACTCTTATCGAATAGGTTTTGTACGAAAGATGAGACAAAGATCAGCTCACACGCACTGCTGGCAGGCACGACACTGGCGGCATAGTACTATCGCGATGACGGTGTGGGCAACTTGGCACCTTACATTTGGCACCACCGATTATGAAGAATAGAATAGTACCACAGATGTATCTCACCAGAAACTGGGTGACAAGAAGGAGGCAAGATTACTGACTCAGCCTTCCGGAACACAATGGAAGCCATAGACACTCATATTTCCGCCATTCCTGTTGGATCATCGTCACCTAGATCAGTGGTTCTCAAACTTTACCATGCCAAGGACCCCCCCAGATATTTAAGTCCCATCCGAGGACCCCCAGCCAATCAAAAGTTATTATTACCATACCAAGATACTCATTACATGATTATAATGCAGTAAATTTACTATTTGCATATTCCTACACAAAGAAAGTATAAAAATAAGCATTTAAAATATTTTCAAAATTTTGTCGATTTTCGGTTTAAAAACATTTCCATCTTCAGTTCACACTTTCTGTAAGCATAGAATAAAGCTTGAATGAATATAAATATTAATTAGAAAGTAACAAATGAATTATTATGACATATAAAAATGTAATAGAGAAGTGCTGGCTGATTGCACAACAAAATATCGATATCACCGACACTATAATGACAGAATCAGTTTTGTATATTTTCATAATTATATAGTTTTTTCTGGATTTTTTTTTTTTTTTTTCATTGTGTCGCGGACCCCCTAGGACCTTCTCAGGGACCCCCAGGGGTCCGGGGACCCCAGTTTGAGAACCACTGCCCTAGAGGTCCAACCATATTGCCTCTCGTGATTACGGGGAGTGTGCCACCGAAAGTGGGGGTGCAGGGTCCAAACAGATGGTAGTATTGGACATTCAGCAAACTGAAGAACATGAGTATCTACACATACAAACTGAGAAGTCTTTCGTGCGACCACATACTGAAGAGTTTGTTGGTTCGTCCTCCTTTCGTTGTAGTAAACAGCTTTACTCATTTTACTATTATAAATAAAATTAATATAAACAGTAACCACAGAATAGTAGGTTGCGCAGCTAAATTTATTTTCGGAGCTGAGAGAAATAAGTCTTCTCTTCAAGATATCCATTGCAAAAATTAAGGATAGCAAAAAGTAATTCTATCAAAGAAAGTTCAAAGAAAAATAATCGTAATTGATGGTGAGAATCTCGAATAAGTCAGAGTATGATCATTCAGGTAAGATATTAGAATTAACCAAATATCATGAAAAAAGGAATCACAATTGTCTGATTTTTTTTTTGTAAATACAGGAACATATTGAGAGCGTCTTCACCATTATGTCTGAAGAGCTAAATTTACCATCAATGTATAATCTCGGCTTTGATTTAAGGATGTGATATCTGGAAACTGACCAAGATGATAGAGATAAAGCTAAGGAGTGCACAAAGAGGAACGGAAATATTAAAGTTGATAATAATGTTGAAGGACAGAAAAGGAGCAAGTTGGGTAAGAGAGCAGACTCGAGGGATCAATACTGTGGAAAAGATAAAGGAGAGGAAATAGAATTGGGCAAGAAAGCTAGTCAGAAAGGACAAAAGGAAATGGAGCAAATGTGTTACTGACTGGACGCCGCGAGACGGGAGGCGTGGACAGAGACCAGACAGAAAGTGAAGAGACGAGAAAGAGAATTTTCAGGAGTGGCTTGGCAGAGTTGGGGGCAGTCGTCTGCCTTAGATAGATGTTTTGGAAAGTTCTTTGTCCTACAGTGGACTCAGGATCACTGATTGATTGAGATTTAGGTCACGTCAGCTCAGGTCAGCCCAGGGTCATCTGAGGTCATACTAGGTTAAGCAATTCCGAAGTCGAGGAAGTCAACAGAAGTGGGGAAGGGACCACTTGGAAAAAAGTCCATTCTTGCTTGTGTATTTGCGTTGGCGTGCGCACTTACATTTATTTACACGTTGGATCGAGTATGCTTCTGCGTTTAAGCAGTTCTCTTCATGTTTGTAAATAAGCAAGCGCGTGCAAGCGCAGGTGTGCTTGTGTGTGTGTGTGTGTGTGTGTGTGTGTGTGTGTGTGTGTGTGTGTGTGTGTGTGTGTCTGTGTGTGCGTGCGTACGCGCGCGTTTATTCATGTAAGTGAATTTTGCAAGACTGACTTCAACCATCAACACCCTGTCATTCTTTTTTTTAATTTAGTTCAAACTCGAACATTTGTTTGTCTTGAGCTTTATTAATACTTAGATTAATAAACCTTAAAATAGAGATAGGATCATCCATGTGGACGCTTACTAGGAAAGATAATTTACTCAATATAGTGGTGATTTCACCTCAGTTTTGGACTTTTTGGAAAACACGCTGACCATGTAACTAATGTGTATGTGTACGTTCACATGCACGTGGACATATACTTGGACAGAGAGTTTACGTGCATGTGTACATATGCGTGTGTATATACGTACATGTGCGTATGTATATGTGTACGTGGAAATGTAGGTGTATGTGTAGTGCATTCTTTCACCTTCAATCTTATATATATATATATATATATATATATATATATATATATATATATTTATATTTTTCATCCACAAATCACTTTTAATTCCATGCCATCGCAGTCGAGACTGCGATGGCACGGGTTAGCTGGGTTCGAATCCTCGGCTCGTCCACGCTTCAATTTCCAACGGATGCCTCCATCGAGCGATTCTTCAGTCTCGACTGCGAAGGCATGGAATTAAAAGTGATTTGTGGTTGAAAAAGATATTAATTGATCACTGGGAATCATTCAGTGTATATGTATATATATATATATATATATATATATATATATATATATGTATATATTGATACAGGTCTTTAAAATTCTAAAGGGAATTGACAACATCAAAAGTGACAAAATTTTCACACTGAATGAGAATCAGACAAGAAACAATGGTCTCAAACTGTCCGGAAATAGATTCAATTTGGAAGTGGGTAGAAACAACTTTGCCAACCGTGTAGTTAATGAATGGAATAAACTTCCTGCAGAGGCAGTGAAATGTAGTTCATTTCGAAGCTTTAGAAATAATTTAGATAAACACCTAAGCAAGATGTTGTAATGATTATTATTTATTTTATATTATTTGTTTTTTGTTTTGTTATCATTTGTCTGTTTGATTCTCATTTTTTATTATTAATTATACGTCAATTTATCATTATTTACTATTTACCTGTTTGTTGTTTGACTGTGCCTATGCGTTTATTTATGCATTTCATTTGATATTTACATTATGGTTTTTATTTATTTATTTATTATTATTATTAGGATTTTTTCGCATCCGACCTAGATATGGACCAAAAGGTCTCCTATCGGCATGCTCCGCCTTTGTAATCCTTTGCAATATGTGTGTGTGTGCGTGTGTGTGTGCGTGTGTGTGTGTGTGTGTTTACGAGCATATTTATGTATGTGTGTTTGCGCATGTACATATGTATGTGATTTTGTATACGTATGTTTGTGTATGCATATGAGTTTGTGTACATGTATGTGTAGGTATATATTTATGTGCATGCGTTATATGTATGTGTATAGAGGTGTAGTTGTATGAGTATATGTATGTGTACGTGTATCTGTATGTTTATGTGTGTGTGTATTTGTATTACTTTTTTATATTCTTCTTTTGTCGTTTTTGTTCCCATTCCAACGTCCCCAATCTCTCTTTTGCTTTGATTTTGAGCATCTTTTAGTAAATATGTCATGTTCTTATGACTTTCATTCACTCGTCCTTGGTACTCCCTATTCCATTCCTATGTTGTAAATGTTCACAAACATTTCCCATTTCGTCGTTGATTCTTTTGTCTTAGTGATTCACTCCAACCCGCTCCTTCATATACTTCTCAGTTCTGAATTTGCGTGATTCTATCCTCCTCTTCTCTGTGGTTCTTCATTTATTTCTGCCTGCCCATATTTCCAGAATAAATCTAAAAGCTACATTATCCCCCTTTTTCTTATCTAACAGTAGCATTTCAATGTTTCAGTCTCCACATTTTTTTTTCAACATGAAGTCCAGTATTGCTGGTGTATCTTACCCTCTTTATCTTGTTGCTTCTTTCCCTCAATTGGTCATTGTGTCACTCGTTATCTTCAATCAATAATGTATTGCCCCATGATTACCCATTTCCACGTGTTTCCCACTCCTCCCATTTCACCTCCTTACAATTAAATTTGTCTACCAATTAGAAATTTTGCTCTTTTTAATATTTCTTAAATGTTCGGATATATTTATCATTAATTCTTTATGATCTACCTTGATTCATGCTCTTGTACTTGTTGGGACGTATCTTTGTAAAGTTTCTTTTACTATCTCATTCCGTTATGAGTCTCATGTTCATTATTTCAACCATTCCTTCTTTTATCAACACTTCTTGCTCCTTTTTGTTATCTTTTGGTGTTATTATCACCCCTTTCCAGTTTTCATTATCTATTCCTCTACCATATTCATTGATATGGGTCTCTTGCTGAAATAAGTCCTTCTCTATTAACGTAAGTTATTTCCAATATTTTAAAATTATTTTTCCCCTTCATTTTTTTCTGGATTTTCTTCTTCACACACACACACACACACACACACACACACACACACACACACACACACACACACACACACACACACACACACACACACACACACACACACACACACACACACACACACACACACACACACACACACACACACACACACACACACACACACACACACACACACACACACACACACACACACACACACACACACACACACACACACACACACACACACACACAGATCTACAGGAACAGCTACAGGCAGAAAGTACGAAACACCGCCACCACCACCAGAGCCAACTTCTCCCTCGGCTGAAGGAAGCCGCAGAACAACTGCGCAACAACGAGAGGATAGTCATCAGAAGGGCAGACAAAGCTTCTTGCTATGTGATCCTCAACAGGGAAACTTATTTTCAGAAATGCCGTGACATCCTCCTAGATAATTCTAAGTTTAAACGTATCTCTCGTAACCCTGTTGTTCTGATTAAATCTAGACTTATTGAACTTATTTCCACTGTTAACGCCGTGATAGGAGGCAACAAATTTGTACCCCTAGTCGGTGATTTTTCTCTTGGTTATTTTTATGGGAGGAAACCCTCTCAGGCCCATAATTTCCCAAATTGCTAACTCCTCTTATAGCGTAGCTAAAACTCTGCATGATATAATTTCTCCTTATATCCCTAATACTTATCCTTTAAAATCTAGAGATGAATTTATAGACATCTTAAGGGATAACAAGCCTAACGGCTTTCTAGCATCGTTGGATGCTGCTACTTTATTTTCAAACGTACCTGTGCTTAGGACTATTAACATCATTCTGGAATATGTTTATGAACACGCAGATTTCCCCCCTCCAACCATCCCGAGGCACATAATGGAAGAGATGCTGAAAATCTGCACTACTGAGGCCCCCTTTAAATGTCCGGAGGGAAAGTTGTATGTCCAGCACGACGGGATAGCGATGGGCTCCCCCCTGGGAGTACTCTTTGCCCAAGCGTTCATGTCGGCAGTAGAGGAAGCAGTCTTTCAGGATGGCGTTATCAAACCATCAATATACTACAGATACATCGACGACATCTTTGTGTGCACACAATCAGACGCCCTTCTCGAGGAATTAAGACTGCGCCTCCAGGAGGAATCCGGTCTTAGCTTTACGACTGAACTGAACAAGGATGGCAAACTCCCTTTCCTTGATGTTTTAATTGACTCTTCATCCGGGGAATTTGCCACGAGTGAGTACAGGAAACCTACGAACTCTGAAAAATGTTTGAACTATAAAAGTGAGTGCCCGACAAATTATAAAACCAGTGTGATTAGAGCGTATGTCTGTAGGGCTATCAAAGTGAGTTCTTGGCAGGCCCTGCATATAGAACTGCAGCACATTCGCCAGATTCTGGTAGATAATGGTTTCCCTAACAGTGAATTTGATGCAATTTGTAATAAAATTATGTGTGACCGCCTTTCCCAACAAACATCCTCTAAGCCCCAATTCATTAACATCTACTATCATAACATCTTCACCAAGGGCTACAAAAAAGATGAGGAAATCATTAAAGATATCGTCACTAAAAACTGCCACCCAGTTTCTAAAGAGAAGGAAATCCGTGTGGTTGTATACTACTCCAACCCAAAAACTAGCTCATTGGTAATAACTAACAACTTGAGTAGTAACACTGAGACCATGTCTAAAACCAATATTGTGTACGAATTTAAATGTATTACCGGGGACTGTGTAACCCGCAATTTCATTATATATTGGTCATACTAGATGTAGTCTCAGTAGGAGAATATCAATGCACTTGCAAAACGGGGCTATTAAACATCATTTATTGAAATATCATAACCAAACAGCCACCTGTGAATGCCTAGTTACAAAGGATTACAGAGGATTACAAAGGCGGAGCATGCCGACAGGAGACCTTTTGATCCATATCTAGGTCGGATGCGAAAAAAAATCATATTAATAATAAAATAATAAATAAAAACTATGATAATGTAAATAACAAATAAAATACATAAATAAATGCATAGGTATAGTTAAATAATAAACAAACAGGTAAATAGTAAATAATAGTAAATTGACATATAACTAATAATAAATGAAAATCAGACAGACAAATGATAACAAAACAAAAACAAATAATATAAGATAAATTATAATCATTACAGCATCTTACTTAGGTATTTATCTAACTGATTCTTAAAGCTTCGAACTGAATTACATTGCACTACCTGTGCAGGAAGTTTATTCCATTCATTAACTACACGGTTGGCAAAGTTGTTTCTACCTACTTCCAAATTGAATCTATTTCCGGACGTTAAGAACACCAGGATTATAGCAAGCAATAGGGATGCACATAAACTTAAGCTTTTAGAAGCTATGTTTATAAGGGAATACAGCCCTATAATAAATATCCAAAGCAACATGATTTCCGTCATTGGTTTGTTTAACAATGCAGTGAAGCCACCACCACCCGTGACCACACCCTATGTCAATACGCCCCAAACCCCCCCTCCACCTCCTCCCACCCACTCCATCCATCCTCCCTCCAATCGACCTCGCAACCCCCTAACCCCCCAACCCTCTCCTTCCCGTCTTAATGAGAACCCAACCCCTCCCACTAATCCTTCCCCCACTACCCCTTCCACCACCCAAGCCGGCTAGGTTCGTATATATAAGTCACCAACCAACGATTTCCTTCGTCATTTCTTTGGACCTTTAATTTTTGTAAGTAGCGGTCCCCAAACGGCCCATATATCGAGATAGGATTTGTATTATTGCTGATTTATTGATATCTATTTCCATAATTGTGAATTTTGTTTAGGTTAACACCTTTTTTCTTTATTTCTGATATGTCGATAATATTTGTTACAGATTTTCCTGAAGATGTCTCTTTGCAGACGAAACGTTGAATAAATGAATCATTTTGGCAACTTGGTTTATGCCCACCCTCCAAATGGCAGAATATTGGTTAGAAAGCTGGAGAATACTCATAAGAAGATTAACAACCTCCTTAATGCTGTCGACTTTAACAACACATGCATATATATATACATATATATATATATATATATATATATATGTGTGTGTGTGTGTGTGTGTGTGTGTGTGTGTGTGTGTGTGTGTGTGTGTGTGTGTAGGAAGGTGTAATGTAGTAGCACATTGTAAAATGAGACTTGTTTGACCCACTGTCGGAGAATGAGACGGACAGAAATTTTGTATATTTCAACCACTATCATTCTGCTGAAGAGAACCACATATAGTGGTCGAAATATACTGATTTTCTGTCCATCTTATCTCATTCTCCGACAGGGGGTCAAACAAGTCTCATATCTATATATCTATGTATATATATTCATATTTATATATACATATATATACAGTATATATATATATATATATATATATATATATGTGTGTGTGTGTGTGTGTGTGTGTGTGTGTGTGTGTGTGTGTGTGTGTGTGTGTGTGTGTGTGTATGTGCATATGTGTGCGTGTGTGTGCGTATGTGTGCGCGTGTGCATGTGTGATTCACATGGTCTTGGATCACGTGATCGACAGCTATTACCCTCCCGAAAGAGAGCTCAGAGCTCGTATATGACCGATCTATGGGTAATGCTGTGACCTTACGCGCGCACACACACACACACACACACAACTCCCCGCCCACGAGAGTTGGAGTAACGACTCGCAGCGTAGCGATACTGAAATAACTTCAGCCTTGGGCGGGAATCCCAGCTCGGACAGCCGTAGTGGCGGCCGCGAACGCTACCACTGCACCGTAGAGCCGTGTGTGTGAGTTTGTGTGCGTATGTGTATACATGGTTGAGTGTGTGTGCACATGTACGATAAATATACACACGTGTTTATGCATGCGCAATATGTTGCATATATAAGTGTTCCCAATCCAGCGGTTACCATGAGAAGAAAAATTTTTTTTAGTGCTATACACAGAAAATGATATATTGAATCCTGACACTGTCCCAGTTCGAGACCTCAGAGGAACCTCCTAAAGTTAGGTGACTCATGTCTTCGGGGATGAAAGACGGGTCCGGGCGTAGGCGGGAAGAGGAGCGCAGTAGATACGGGTTGGGCTCATGCGGACGCCGAGCCGCACCACCTGGGCTGTGTGGGACTAAAACATAAACAAACAGTCCCCCGGGCAATTTGAAACCGAGGGCTGAGGCGTCCTCCCAACGCCCCTCCGCGGACAGACTGCTCGAAACAATGGCCAGGTGGGTGAATTAAGGAGGAAATAAGAAATCATAGCGTAGAGCAAACAATGGCCAAAGAGGCCTCAGGCTGTTTACGGCTGGAGTGTATCGACAGGAATTAAGGAACACGTCTTTATTCCTACCGATAACGGGGAACATGTTGAAATGCGTTGTTACCAGCTGCGAGATGAGTCATTAGTGAGCTGAGTTGTGACCAGAGGCGAAGGATTGTTATCCATCTTAAGAAATAAATAAGTTCAGGGTAATTCCTCCGACAAGAGATCTTGTCCTAATTTAAGAGTGTTCGTTATTACTCTGAGCTAAATCTATAAAGAATGTTGTTGTTATATGAGTGTAAAACTCTCCTGTATGTGGTCTTACTCGAAGCTGTGAGGAAATCGTCTACGTCTTCAGCTAGAAGTCCTGAAACGGATTGAAATTGTCTGCCACTACCCGGAGAAAGATCTGTAGAGCATAGGAAAAATATTGTGGTACAAAATTAGTTAATATCAGCCAAGTATCTCACTTCTGATAATATTTCAAAACAAATTACCAACCCAATATAGTGAATAACGTTGACTAAGTATTTGGTGTCAAAGGTTTGATTATAAGGTTTCACATCTTCAAATATAAAACGATCTGATAAAGACGACGTCCAGAGTTACCATGAACCAAATCTATGAGATATGACAACGCTAATAAAGGTGTTGGAATTAAAATCACACACACACACACACACACACACACACACACACACACACACACACACACACACACACACACACACACACACACACACACACACACACACACACACACACACACACACACACACACACACACACACACACACACACACACACACACACAACTAGTGCATAGTACATTAAAAGTGGTCGATTTTGCATCTCGAGCTGCCTTGTCGGCTGTTCATTCCCGGGAATGCCATTATGAGACTGTACCCACCCAAAGGACACCTTTGATTAAGGAGAACAGACCTGGATAAGATGCCGAGAGGAAGCCAGATTAAATTAAACTTTATTATACCAAAAGGTTGTAAAGATGAGTTTGGGCCAGTAGTATTACAATGTACCTTAATATTTTCATGAGCGCATGTTAAAAATTGGAACTGTGTTATCTGTAATTGCATCTGTGGGAAGTTTGTTCCGTTCAGGAATATATAAACAATTATGTATACCAACTCGCATTTCTACGGGTTTGAGCTGCCCATTTACGCTGAGATAGTATGTTAAAATATGGGTTGTGTGTGTGTGTGTGTGTGTGTGTGTGTGTGTGTGTGTGTGTGTGTGTGTGTGTGTGTGTGTGTGTGTGTGTGTGTGTGTGTGTGTGTGTGTGTGTATGTGCACGCGCGCGTGTGTGTCAATCTGTCTCTTCTCTTTCAAAGACATGATGTACGGGGCGATCACCATAACATTCTCACCAGTTGACGCTTTGTTCCGAGTGTCTACAAGAAGGATAAATTCACACCATTTTTTCCATAACTGGGATAACTAGTGTAGCCACGACATCCGTACATAGGCTAATTCAAGCATCTAACCTCAACTTTTCGATCTAATTATATCTTAGTATACAAATTAACTTACGTTGTCCAAGGGCAAGAATCTTGGGTTTACCCTCAACGATTTGGACATGTGTTCATACACAGACATTCTTTTACCAAATACAGAACAGCCGAAGGCTCACCAACTGTTTTGATGACCTCATCATAACAACTTTCGACTCCCTCTCGTGAGAGAGAAAGTACATTTACACTTGTGTACATTTAGGGATACTGTACGGCTGTACATCTATATGTAATAAGTACCTGAGTACATATGCACCCCTACACTACATTTTGTTCTCCAAAGTAATTGTTGTTCTTCTTCTGACATAATCGTAAAAAAAGGTGTATTCAGCAAGTAACACCAGATTCTTACTCATTGCTAAAGTAAAATGGGTTGAATTGAATCAAGTATTTTGGGTTTCAAGAAAGAGGAGAAGGATTATAGAGCATTACAGTCGAGTAAATGAGATTATATGGATACATTATTTAAACTTATAAATGAATCTTATACAAAATTAAGTTTAAGAAGAATATAGGCAAGAATTGGTTTACCAAAAGAATGGTTAATGAATGGAATAGACTTGGGAAAAATATAGTAAGCGCTGAAACAATTGGTTGTTTTACGAGAAGGTTAGATAACTTTATGGATAGCAATGACAGGTGGTAATGGACATGGAACTGCCTAGTGTAGGCCTCATGGTCTCTTGCAATCTCCTCCATTCTTATGTTCTTACGTTACATTTGAAATCCACCAGGACACAATGATTGACCGAGCCTGATATAGTAACACAAAACTGTCGTACTTCCCTGTTGTTCTTATGTCTGAAGAAGAACAAATACTTACGGAAGACCAATCATCCATAACGTCAATACATAATATGAACTTTACTTCTTCTAATTTTGTTGTATATATATCTTCTCAGGTTTATCACTTCTGTACTCTTTCATTAATTAACCTTTGAAGAAGCAAGTAGCACTTATGAAATAAAAATGTATTAAGTGATATCAGGAATCTGCATCGCTCCTCCATGAGTCGGAGGAAAGTCTACCAAGTCGTAGAAAAAAATCACGAATGAACTTATTAAAAAATATGACGTCTTGCGACTTTAACAAGAAATGTCTAAAGGAAAAAAAATTATCCTATATATAAAAGAAAAAAAAATAAACAAGTAAACGGACGATGAAGAAAACAATGCTAAAAATGGAAACGAAAAAGAAAATAAAACACAACGACCAAGACGAATATACTGTTTACGTTGCGACCTTCAAAGCCAGGCTGGACCAGTCAAAAGTTGGCAGCGAACGGCCTGGTCGGCGCTTATTTCCCAGCCGGCCCTTTGACACACCCGGGAGGAGGGCGCCGGTGACCTGTTGCCGCCACTTTTACGTGAACAGATGAGGTCCTGGCGGCGCAGGAATGTCTTTGTGCTGCTGAGCACCAAAATAAGGAAGTTTTCTTGCTGAAGAATTGTAAGCCCAGCCAAAAAGAATAGGAGAAAAAACGGATATTAGGGAAGGAAAAGTTCACACATACACAGATGCACAGACACGCACACAATATATATATATATATACATATATATATGTATATGTATATATTTATATATGTATATATATATACATATGTATATATATACATATATATATATATATGTATATATATATATATATATATATATATATACATACATACATATACCAAGGCTTCTTCCCCCTTACTAGGGAGGTAGCCAAAAAGGAAAAGGCATAAAATCATTCCCACCCATTCCATCCCTGAAAACGCTCCACACCCCTCCACCCTCACTCCCATCTTAGCACCACCACCCCTCCACCCCGTCTGGGGTATTGGCTGCTTGTTATTGTGGCTGCTTGTTATTGTGGCAAAGTAGCATGCAGTCGATACTTTAGGGTCTATATGGGGCGTCCCTACGGACCAGAGCCACGCATCATTTTGTCTATGATAGAGGAAAACTCTGTTCATAGAGAAATGATGACACTTTCATACTACGACTGTCCCTCCGTTATGCTGTCCCCCAACCCCTTGTTGCTGTCCTGTACCATTTCTCTGATTATTCTTTTTCTGTGGTGGGGGAATTCCCTGTGGTGGGGGAAAAAAATACTGCCACCAAGTATTCCCACTTGGATCGTAAGAGGCGAGAAGAAAGGGACGGGGATTGGGACCAGGCATCCTTCTCCTTGTAGCCCTACAGAGGACATTCCAAAAAGTAAAGGCAATATATATATATATATATATATATATATATATATATATATATATATATATACTGTATATATATATATATATATATTGTATATATATATATACATATATACTCTCTCTCTCTTTCTCTCTCTCTCTCTCACACACATATGTATATATATATATATATATTGTATATATATTATATATATCTATATACAAATATATATATCTACTATAATAAAGTAGTAGCCTCTGTCTGTCTATTTGCTTGTTTGTTCACGAAATCCTCCTAGGGTTTTGGAGATAGACTCCCATAACCATATATATTCTGATACCTTGTCACTCCAGGTACTTGGATAACTATATTTCATTTAAAAAAAAATATTTTGGTTAGGATTAAGGGATAAGTTACGTGGGATATGGTGTGGTAACACGCCACTACTGTAGTGTCCCTTTAACGTGCATAGCATTTTTGTGACAAAAATTACTATGATTAAACAAACCATTGTATGTGTTCATAAATATTATCTATATTTGTGAAATTAATGTTGTCACAAAGTATGAT
>NC_134781.1:71564358-71576858 GCF_046742065.1 Oratosquilla oratoria | reverse complement strand
TTTATTTATCTACTTGTCTGTATGTTCATATATCTATTTATCAATTTATATTTGTGCATTTATTTGCTTATGTCAATTAATTTCTTCATATATTTATTCATTAATACATCCATCTATCTATCTATTTGTTTATTTAAGCATTTCTCTATCAGGTTAAAGCCTTCCTTGCTATAGACCAACGTTTTCCTGTCTGCAGGCTTCCCCAGTGTGTCGACTATGCTTCATTCTTGTATCGAACTCAGAACCTGTTATTTCATTTCTTCGTCACAAAAAAAAAAAAAAAAAAAAAACAATAATAAAAAAATAAATAATAATAATAATAATAATAATGATAATAATAATAATAATAATGATGATGATGGTGATGATAATGATGATGGTGATGATGATAATGATGATGATATGATGATGATAATGATAATGATAATAATAATAATAATAATAATAATAATAATAATAATAAAATAAATTAATTAATTTATTAATTAAAAATAATAAATAAATAGATAAATAGAAAATAAAAATAAAATAAATAAATAAATAAATAAATAATAAATTAATTAACAAATAGATGAAAATATAGATATTCACTTTTGCTTTTCACAACGCTCTACTCACGTTTCTAGAAACTTTCTATATCTGGAAATCGATTTAATAGATTTTTGTTCCAGAAAGGATTTTCGACCGAGGAAAAATGTGGCCCTCTCGGAGATTTTTGTTACGGGATTTGCATAAAATCGCCTCCTATATATAAAGCACGTCATCTTATTTGAAAAGTTTACTTCTCTCTCTGTCTCCCTCTCCCCTCTCTCTCTCCCCTTTCCCTCTCTTTCCCTCCCTCCCTTTCCCTCTCCCTCTCTCTCTCCCTATCCCTCACTCTTTCCCTCTCCCTCTCTCCCTTCATCTCTTTCCCTTTCCTTTTCTCCCTTTCTCTCTCTCCCTCTCTCTCTCCCTATACCCTCTCTCTCTCCCTATACCCTCTCTCTCTCTCTCTCTCCTTCCTTCCTCTTTCCCTTTCTTCCTCTTTCCCTTCCTTCCTCTTCCCCTTCCTTCCTCTTTCCCTTCCTTCCTCCTTTCCTCCTTCTCCTCCTTCCACCTTTCCTTTATCTCCCCTCCCCTCCTCTGCTGCATTCACCGTCTTCCTATCAGCGCCCCGGGTCCTCGGTCCGCCGCCTCGTTCCTTCGAAACCAGGTTCTCTTGTTGTTTCCCCCGCCTCCCCCAGCTCCCCCAGCTCCTCTCCCACCCACCCCAACTCCCGCTTCCCCGGTCCTTTCGTCTGACGAAGTAAAGACCTACTGTGGCCATTAATTCGAATCACCTGTGATATGTTGTTGTTTGCCTTTGGGCGCAGTTGCCACGGCCAACTTGGACAAGAGCGCCCTCCTCGTTCTCTGGGACACCGGAGCGCTATCAAACTCGGCGCCAGCTCTCATCAGATCCAACTCCTTGTGAGGAGCAGGAGGAGAAGGAAGAAGAGGAAGAGAAGGAAGAGGAAGAGAAGGAAGAGGAAGAGAAGGAAGAGGAAGAGAAGGAAGAGGAAGAGAAGGAAGAGGAAGAGAAGGAAGAGGAAGAGAAGGAAGAGGAAGAGAAGGAAGAGGAAGAGAAGGAAGGACAGGAGGAGGAGGAGGAAGAGAAGGAAGAGGAAGAGAGGGAAGGACAGGAGGAGGAGGAGGAAGAAGAGGAAGAGAAGGAAGGATAGGAGGAGAAGGAAGAAGAGGAGGAGAAGGAAGGACAGGAGGAGGTGAAAGAAGAGGAAGAAAAGGAGGACGAGAAGGAAGAGGATGATGAAAAGGAAGAACAGGAGAAAGAAGAAGAGGAAGAGAATGAAGAGGAAGAGAAGAAGGAGTAGGGGAGGAGAAGGGTAGTGAGGAACAGGGAGAGGAGCAGGAGTAGAAGTAAGAGAAAAAGGAAGAAAAAGAAGAACAGGAGGAGGAGGAGGAGGAGGAGGAGGAGGAGGAGGAGGAGGAGGAGGAGGAGGAGGAGGAGGAGGAGGAGGAGGAGGAGGAGGAGGAGGAGGAGGAGGAGGAGGAGCAAGGGAGGAGTAGGAGTAGGAAGAGTAGCAGAGGAAAGTAGTTTGGAAACTTTGAGCAATTAGAACTTAATTTTTCTTTTGTAATCCACTCCATAGTTTCTAAATTCATCAGTAATCATCATTGGGATTTGTTGTTTGGTAGCTATATCTAGTTATGAATATTAGGTAAAGTTTGGTTAGCTGATATTAGAAATAGCCTCCAGTTCTGCACTGAGATTTATCCTAATCGTGTACTGGGCCATATGGTTGGCTCTTTCTGCTGCATTGTGCTAAGCATGTGTTCTGGGTAATATATTCAGAGATTTTCGTGACAATTGTGTTTTGACTCCTGTAATATTCGTTTATTCTGTCAATAAACTAACTAACTACCACACTGTGCTGGTTATCTTTCCATGTCTTTCCCTCACTTTATGTCCACCTGAGATGGCACGTAAACATGATGAGGATGGACATAGAAAAACGCTCATGACGATAGTGTTTCTGGAGACCGAGAGGAACAAGGCCAAGGGGGCCCTCCAAGAATAGATGGAATGTTGGAATCAGAGAAGTAATAGAAACAGGAGGAGGAGAGAGGAGGAGAGAGGAGGAGAGAGGAGGAGAGAGGGCGAGAGAGAGGGAGAGAGGGGGAGAGAGGGGGAGAGAGGGGGAGAGAGGGGGAGAGAGGTGGAGAGAGGTGGAGAGAGAGGGAGAGGGGGGAGAGAGGGCGAGAGAGAGGGAGAGAGGGCGAGAGAGAGGGAGAGAGGAGAAGAGAGGGAGAGAGAGGAGGAGAGAGGAGGAGAGAGGAGGAGAGAGGAGGAGAGAGGAGGAGAGAGGAGGAGGACGATGAAAGACGAAGAGAGGTATAGAGCTGGAACCCAAAGGAGAAAGTTCACGAGGCACCATGACTGACAGGGGGACCGAAGTAAGGCAAGAACTAGTTTACCAACAGTGAGCCCTGAAACTATCGGCTATCTTAAGAGATGAGATAATTCATGGACGGGGGAAAATAGGTCCTAAGGGACATGGAACTGCTTACTGTAGGCCTTATGGTCTCTTGAAGTCTCTTCCATTCTTATGTTCTTACAGGGGAAAAGGTGGAAGGTGCTAAAAGGCACCTTAGTGCTCACTGAAACATTTACAGGAAACGTTTGGTGTCCCAAGGTGAGGTGAGGTGGGTCGCGCCAACAAACGTTTAGCCGATCCATCAACACTTTATTTGCTTAGATTACCAGGTCATGTAGCAGTCACTACAGCCGTTGGGTGAGAGCCCAATGCTTAACGATTGTACCAAGTAGACCAGTAAAGAAATACTAAATGAATAAGTGAATAAATGAATCGATAAAAAGTAGATGAATTAATGAACAGATAAAAAATAAGTAGATATAAATACAAATCAATCAATTGGTCAATAAACAAATAAATAACTAAATTAACATATAGGTAAATAGATAAATGTATAAATAAACAAATAAATAAATTAATAAATAAGTAAATAAATTAATATATAGATAGATGAATAAACAAGCAGAGCTAGGCGCGTTATCGCCGAACAGGTAGTGCGTTACTAACGCAAGTGCTCAGCTTTGGTTATTTTGTGTTTTAGAATAGGGAACATTAAAGTTGTAGTTTAGGTATTATTTTATTGAGAATATTCGTAAGAAGTAAATACTTCTCCATTTCTTTTATCTATCAAAATAATTCTAAAGGAAATTAAAATCGGTAATACATTAACGGTAACGCATTAACGGTAATGCACTACTTGTCCAGTGGTAACGCGCCCTGCTCTGAAAACAAATGAATAACAGAAATACAGAATTTTATAAATAACTAAATAGGTAAATTAACCAATCAATCAAGAGATAAATAAATAATAATAAGACATTATATATGAAAAAAAAAATAATAACCTTATTTATTCGGTGAATAAGTTAGCATTGATTGCACTAAGTCATCGTCCTCTCAAAACTGCCCACCATGAACATACAAAAAATATTATGTATTACGAATGTGGCAAATCATCACTGAAAAAGAAGTCAAAAGAAGAGTAAGGTATTGGAAAAAATACGAGGAAAGCACTAGAAATAGACATTACAACAGCTTATGCGGAAACATAGATAATCGCAAAAGTAATTCATATTCACAATAAAGACTAAGACCTGTTCTAAACCTTTGATAAAAGTAACAGAAAAAATCACAAGACTGAAATCGAGAATAATCGTACATTATGTGATATTCACATCTTTTGATTCCTGACTTGGTTAACTGATGTGTATAACAAAGGCGAACATGGAGTATCGTATATTAATATAACTAGTCTACCCTTGATGTGGCAAGATCCTACCGACATGACGTCACGCTCAAATCCTTTTAAGCCACTTAAAAAAAAAAAAAGTATCATCTTTGCTTCTGAGAGAAGGCGTTTTTTTTTATTTTTTTTTTTTTTTTTTTTTTTTTAAATATGTGCATGAAACATGCAAACTCACCAGCTAGAACTTTGACAAAACTGATCACCTGCATGACTCACGTAGCGGCTCGTTGTCAAATTTCCGTCAGATAATTCTGCGTAGAATTTAGAAAGAGACATTTCGTTGGGAATGCTCAGTCCATACCAGGGCTTTAAGAGGGTAGATTTACCCTCTTGCTCTATGCTAGCTTCGATGAAAACAATAAGAATACCGTAAACCAAACACTTTGGCACTTCACCTAGTCAGCCATTCATACACTGCGCCGAATGGTACCGAGGAACAGTCGGGCACGTTCGAAAGGTTCGAAATTCGAGAGGCGCAAAACTTGACATTGGAAGGCCTCAACGGCTCTCGGATTTTTTTTTTTTTTTTTTTTTTTTGAAAAAGAATAAAAAATGAAATCTAATCGTGCCATTTTCACGGGTCGGGTGAGAACGATAACCGTTTCTTTATGTGGCATTATATTCTTTCTCACAGCACCGTTACTCAAATCATCCTTATGGGTTTCTTGTACGCCTCGCCATTACACCATATAGTTCGCTATCCAACGTGAACTGGCCTGTTCTTACATCGACCTTGAATCTTCCTTTCTCAAGCTCTTCCGCTGAAGTTATTTTCCATACTTAGTGTCTATATACTTTGTAGATAACCTCCCTATCCAACGCCTACACGTCTTGTAGACAACCTTCCTGCTCTGGCCAATTATCCCTCTCAACCAAACAGACACCACCAGACCCATTTTGCATCCACCTACGTGGACCTACCCTCACTGGCTAACCACTCCCCTGCTCCCTCCTCCCCCCTCTCTCTCCGTCTCTATCTCTCTCTCTCCCCTTTCTCTCCCTCTCTTTCTTTCTATCTCCTCTCCTTGCCTCTCTCTCTCTCTCTCTCTCTCTCTCTCTCTCTCTCTCTCTCTCTCTCTCTCTCTTTCTCCTCTTTTCTCTCTCTTCTCTCTCTCTTCTTTTCTCTCTCTCTCTTCTTTTCTTTCTTTTTTTCTATCTCTTATTTTCACTTTCTTCTCTCTCTCTCTCTCTCCTTTTCTCCCTCTCTCTCTCTCTCTTTCTGTCTCTCTCTCTCTCTCTCTCTCTCTCTCTCTCTCTCTCTCTCTCATCTTTTCTCTCTCTCTCTCTCTCTCTCCCTTCTTTTCTCCCTCTCTATTATTTTTCCCTCTCTATTCTTTTTTCCCTCTCTCTCTTCCTGATACCCTTTCCATCCTCTATCCGTGCCCCAACGCTTCCAACTCTTTTATCAGTCGTCCTCATCAGCATTTGGTTAATGTTTTTTTTTTTCTCTACAGTGGAACTACAGTGCTGTGTAAAGAATAATGATTCGACTTAACGTCGCGAACTCCCAAATTAGGAGGCTAGGGCGGTGTGCCTTTGTAGCGTGAAATTGAATAAACTATACCCTTGGTCCAACTCGCTGGTGGCAGTAATTGTTTAATAGAAATATAAAACGACCGGGAATGTCCCAGGAGGACAAAAATTAGCAAACGTTGACCCTAAATAAAAAAAAAAGGAGAAAATCAGAAAACACTGAACAACAAACTTATAAACCTGACCTCGATCATAGGAAAAAACTTAAAGAATAATTATAAGAGCCCAGTGGGTATCGTGACGAAATCAGGATCAGGTAGTCGTGAGTACGATTCTCGGGACCTCTGCGTGCTTTGTTGCGTTTGTTCCCGAAAAACCCTGGCCAGACGGGGAGGCGACCCAAACATCGCCCAGCGTCTTGCCGCAACTGACAGGGTTTGCACTATTTGAGGTTTCTCACTTCCCACTCAAAAAAAAAAAAAAAATCCAGAAAATGCCAGTCTGCACAGCTTCAGACGTTTTCGTGTGTTTGATCTAGAATTTTACAATATAATTATTTCAAAATGAAAAAAAAACAAAAAAAATTATGCTGTGCTATCTTTGGACTTCAAAAACGGAGACTCGTGGGTGGAGGGAACTTATTAGAAGCCTTTGAGATTGTAAAAGAAATTGATACCATAAAAAAAAAATAATAATAATAATCACTCTAGATACTAAGCGGATGAGGATTAATAGTCCCGAGTTATTAGGACATATATTTAATTGAAAAGTAGATAGACTATCTCGTCAGCCTTGTCGCTAATGAATGGGTTACGCGTCCATCCGGAATGACTAAATGTCATAATGTTCCAAATCTTAGAGTTCAATTGGATAAATGCCCAATTTTGTCTATTTTCATCAGATTTCGTTATGTACTCATAGGTCCTGTCAGTATGCATTATCATTGTAATTCATTGCTCCAACGTGCTCGAGCAGCCCACATACGTCTCTCAAGTACCTTGGGAATCGATACACATGTTTCCATGGCATGATATGAGAGTGGGGTGGATAGATGGGGTGAAAAGGGTCTTGGATAAATGACGAACGTCTGTCGAGTATGGAAAAGATAGGAATGAGGGGAGGGAAACTGTGAATGAATATACATATATATATATATATATATCCATATATGTATATATATATATATGTATATATATATGTATATATATATATATATATATACATATTATGGGAAAGGTGGAGGGGGAAACACGGGTCTTTATCTGATTATCGAGTTTATTCCTGACCGGTTTCGCTTACAATAGCTTCTTCAGAGGAGTGTTACTCTGGGTCGAAGTTGGCGGTGTATATAGTGAGTCAGGCCCACGTTCCCTCCTTGCGGAGTGGTTGGTGGCTGGTTCCAGTACATGTCAAACAGCATCGGTACAATATATATATAACATATTGTACCGATGCTGTTTGACATGTACTGGAACCAGCCACCAACCACTCCGCAAGGAGGGAACGTGGGCCTGACTCACTATATACACCGCCAACTTCGACCCAGAGTAACACTCCTCTGAAGAAGCTATTGTAAGCGAAACCGGTCAGGAATAAACTCGATAATCAGATAAAGACCCGTGTTTCCCCCTCCACCTTTCCCATAATTTGTCCTAATGTCTCTATATATATATATATGTATATATATATATATATATATATATATATATATATATATATATATATATATATGACGAGGACGAAAGGGATATTCTTTGGGGCGGTCGGGGTAAAACATTTCCGGTTGTTGGGTCCATCTGTATAACTGCTGTGCCTCGTTGTTACATTGCCCTTGACCCGAGGAATGTAACAGGAGATAGGAACGACCCTTCATTCCCGAGGTGCTGAAATGCGAGGGGTGTTCTTTGGGTTGTGTATGGAATGAGTATGTGTTTTGACTCGTACATCCATTTTAAAAGTAGAAATTGACCTTAGTATGTGTATTTTTATGTTTATGTATATATATATGTATATATATATGTATATATATATATATATATATATATACTTATATATATACATATATATACATATATATACATATATATACATACATATATATACATACATACATATACATAAAAACATATATACATATATATACATATATACATATGTATACAAATGTATACATATTTATATATATATACATATACATATACATATATGTACAGTATATGTCATATTTGAACATAGAGGACGTCGTAGTATTATGCAAACGTTTCCGTAACGTAATACTTGTCGCGACCTCATATGGGTCGGAAGCATTTCTCCCACGATATCAGTGACGCACGGAGAGAGACCTGGCGACGCCAAGCATACATTTCCGTTTGCCTGATACAAGTGACCGACATAAAGCCCATGAGTAGACTTGCGTCTGCGATGAACAGAAAGACCTCGTGTTGTCACGTATTCGTATGACGTGATGTGTCAGTGACGCCTGGGGTATAGCTTTGCTCGGTGATGATATCAGATTCAAGATTACGAAGTGTTTTGATGTGTATATTGTTTACCCGTTGACGAGGTGCTCATGACGTATTCATGACGTCACAATTCTCTCAGCACCAAGTTAATTATCGGCTTGCGTCACGTTGAGCTCTGGCCTGCACTACGGAGGTCGCGGGGGAGGGGGGCATCATCCTGGTTGCAAGGATGAGGGGTGTTACTCCAACTCTCGTGGGCGGGGAGTAGGGCTTAGTCACCATGATATTGCGAGACACACATTACGTCATAGATCGGATTTACGTCACTCTGAGCTCTCGTTCCATAAGGGAAAGGTAGATGTCGGATCAAGATCATTTGCATGTCTGTATCCAAAGACCAAGTGAATACACATATACACACACACACACACACACACACACACACACACACACACACACACACACACACACACTCGGTGGCGCGGTTGGTAGAGTCTCCGACTGTCACTATGGCGGTCCGGGTTCGAATCCTGCCCAGGGCTGAAATAATTTCAGTATCACTGCGCTTCGAGTCGTTACTCCAACTCTCGTGGGCGGGGAGTTGGGTGTGTGTGTGAGTGTAAGGTCACAGCATTACCCATAGATCGGTCATACGAGCTCTGAGCTCTCATCCGGGAGGTTGATAACTGTCGATCACGAGTCCAACACGTGATCCAAGACCATGGTGAATCTCACACACACACACACACACACACACACACACACACACACACACACACACACACACACACACACACACACACACACACACACTATAAACCTTATTAGGGGGTTGGCCATCGAAGGCATGCATTTACTTCCACCTATCCCATTCCCATCCGTCACCCATTTTCTTTGTTACTTAATTCCTTGTGAATGACGGGTCATACCTCTCCCCTCTCCACTGCCCGGCTCAGAAGCGATGCAGCGAGGCACATCACATCCATAGCGGGGCCAGCCACTTCATTTACACGATGAGCCTCCCTCCTTGTCCCTCAGTCGAACAGCGTGTCCTATGAGTCACGATTTTCATGTAAATAGTTAATTACCTATGTACTAGGCTTGCCGCTCTTTGAGCGTAATAAAATGATTAAAACAAAAAAATCCCTCTTTGTCGCCTCATGCGAAAATAGAGATGACGAAGAGAAATCCCTTCGGGCCGCGTCAATTTACATTCCATTCGTAACTAGAAGATGAGGTTTTGATAGAACAGAAACTGAGAAAATAGGATTAATGGAAAGAAGTGGTTAAAAGTACACAAGAAATGTATAAAAGATTGAAAGTGCCAAGTAAGTGGTTTAATATCATTTAGGTGAAAGATCAACCAGTATTTGAATCAGACATATTTTGTCTTCCTGAGATATTCAAATGGTAGATGGTAAGTGTATTTGTGAAAAGACAGAGCTGATAGAATTGGTGAAGGAATGATGATAATGCTGAAGAAAAGCATGAACGTGAATGGTGTGGAACTGGAAGAAGGAAAGGATGAAGTTATTGTATGAAAATAATCATTAAGGGAAATAGTAATATTTCGCGATAGCGTATGTTCTCCCTAAGACAAATTTTGTGGGTTCCTTACATATATGTATATATGAACCCCTTGATACAGAATTAGATAGGATAGAGTATTTTTTTCTATGCATTTAGTGATAGAAACATAATACAAATTATTGTCACATTCTGAGAGACACAACTAGCCAGGAAAAAAATGGACATGTCGATTGAGACACTTTATGTAATCATGAATTATAGAAGACTGAGCCATGGCAGGACTGCCTGTAGCATGTTAAATTCCCCGTTTTGCGTACTCCTTGATAGATATCCTCGGCCACCTGGTTGAGAAACACTGTTATAAGACGAGAGTATGAATCATTGACAAATACCATGAGATGTTGCTCAACATGGACACTCATATATATATATATATATATATATATATATATATATATATATATATATGTATATATATATATACATATATATATATATATCACGTAGAAACCACTGTTGGAGTAGAAAAGACTGGAAACGGGGAATCTATATATTTCGATTGCAAACTGCAATCCTCTTCAGTAGATACAATTAAGAGAGAGCGTGTTAAGGGTGATACTTAAGCCGCCCGCTCTTTATTAATTTTATATACTGAAGTGGATTGCAGTTTCCAATCGAAATATATAGATTCCCCGTTTCCAGTCTTTTCTACCCCAACAGTAGTTTCTACGTGATTGACAAATGTGTGATTACATTTTTCACTTGTAATATATATATATACATATATATATATATATATATATATATATATATATATATATATGTATATAAAGAAATTAGTAAATACATATACAAAATTAATAAAAGATATATTAATAGATAAAACAAGATATAGCAGAACAAAAAGGGTAATTCAATTTACGTGAAAGCATAATTCAGGTACAAGTAAGATCCTTTATCTCCCTCATAAGCCGTAAGCTTTCCTCCGGTTTCCGTGTACTTGTGTCTTGTGACCTCCGATCCCTTGCGTACGTGCCATCTATCAGGAAGGAACATTTCTCAGAAGAACGGGAAATCCAAACAACTTGGCATCGCGGAGAGAAGTAAATCAAGATCCCGGGCTATACACCCTAAGACGCAGATCCCGCAACTTGCTCTTGGATACGTTTTCCTCTGTCGAAATTTTATGGCGTTTATATTCGAGATCAAGATCCTATCATTTATGGTTCCACTGCCGCGTCACGATATGTCGTTGTGATGGATGTCAGGGCTTGTGAACTGTTGGAGATCTGCCTGTTGAGGAGGATGTTGATGGTGGAGGGAGGGCAATGGGACGTAAGAGGAGGAATGTTGGAGAGGGAGAAAATATCTGGGGTTGAGAAACAAACAATAAGAAATGAATTGGGACCAGGGAAAGGAGATTATTCTGATCGTTCGACTTCATTTACTTGCGGGCGAAGGGGATCAACCACACTTCGGTCCTTATGCACACATGCATGCATTGTTTTGAAGGTGATATATATATATATATATATATATATATATATATATGCATATACTAGTACTAGTCCCATTTCAAAACACCAGTTACGTTGATATGAGGACAACCATGAGGATTAATTGTTTATAGTTGGTTTGTTGGATGTTGTCCCTAGCGTCTTTGCCACATGTTTAGTATTATTTTGTTATTGGCAGTGAGGAAAGAAGTAGATGCCGCCTTTCGGCCGTGTTGTCGGCTCGCTCGTTGCCTGGGATGCCAATATGAGATGGAACCCATCAAAAAGATATAGATTTGAAGTCGTTGGAGATTTAGACAATCCACGAATGAATTTTGTGGACCAGCAGTTGTCGAGACTTGAGAGTGATTATACAGGATGCAGGAAAGTTGTGGATAATGTACAGAGGACCACGAAGATGGCATATTTCGTTGGTGAAAATCTAGACGATGATGTGGTAGAGGAGTGGTCTAAGTTTTCTATTGATTGGGGATATTGCTGTACAATATGCATTCTCAGTCACTGTCTCACTCTTGGCAACCCCCCCCCCCCTCGAGGGGAGTCGGTCCCGAGAAGTACAATTTGGAGGTGGTGAGGTAACAGTTGGTTTTCCTTTTCCAGATGTTGAAGAGTATTCCAGGACCTCGAAATAAGATTCATGACAGGTACCGGATATCTGGGGGAAGATAGCTTTGGGTACCTTTGAAAGTGTTAATGAGAGATATTGGAGTGGAAACGCTGATAATGTAGTGTGGGATGGGCATAAGTGGGAACTCGTTAGTTTGTTAGTGAGGGTATACTGATTACAATTTGCTAACGAAAGTGGATTTGTCAGGTTTAGTTAGTGAGTGGGTGCTAGTACGGATGCGTTAGCGAGGGTATTTAATAAAATCGTTTTAGCAAGGGAAGGTGGGTAGAAGTATTGACGAGGCATAATAAAGAATAAATATTGAAGAAGCAATGTTAGTGGGGGGGTGTTAGTGAGAGACTAGTAGACTAGAGCGTTGGTAAGGTTCACGTGATTAGGTGATGTTAGTGAAGTGATATCAATGATGATTTAGCTTGGCGTTAAAGAGTTAGGGTGGTATGGGAAAATTAATGGGTGATGCTGGCGGAGGAACGCTTGGAAGGAAGTGCTCCCGAAGGGTTAAAGTCAAGGAGTGTTGGTGAAAGAATAGAGTATATTGGGTGAATATCGATAAGGGAGTTTAGCGGTTGA
>NC_134781.1:71539358-71554358 GCF_046742065.1 Oratosquilla oratoria | reverse complement strand
ACGACTGTACAGTAGAAAATAATAGAGATCGGTGGGAAAGGATATCGAGGACAGATGGTTTAAGAAGGAAATAGCCAAGAATTGGTTTACTAACAGAGTGGTTAATGAATGGAATAGACTTAGTAACCATGTAGTGAAACAATCTGTTTGTAAGAGGCCGGTAGTTGTACGAATGGAAATGAGCCTGACTGCTCGCCTGTTGTTTTGAAAACATGAGGTGACGCTATGTCTATGTAAACACACCGACGGTGGTGACTGTTTTATAATCGATGATGTAATCAAACTCTGTAAGCGCAGGTTAGCTTCGTTTGACTAATGCTGAGGTAAACAATATCGCTAGTGGCATTGTAATGGCTTTCCGGATTGGTGCAAGGTGGAGAAGGAGGAAAAAACTATTGGTGCATGAATTCAAAGTCACGCCCATAAGGAGTGACATTTATTTGAGAAGTCACCGGAGATTGGATTAGAAAAATTAGTGACGTCAGACGAAGGTAGCTTAGCGTAGGATACGGGATCTCGTCAGAGGGTGTGGAGAGAGGATCGAGAGAGGATCAAGAGAGGATCAAGAGACGATCTAGGGAGAGACGATGTAGAGACGAGAGAAAGAGATCCCGAGTGTAACCAGTAGGTGAAATTACAGTGAAAGAAGAAAGAAAATTCACCACCCTTTTATTAACCCAAAGGACGAGAGGAATAGGCACGGGGCCTAGAAAATAGTGAGACTACTGCTTAAGAGGAACTTGAATATTTAGGGAAACTCACTTAACGAAGGCAAGGGGCCTTGAGACGAGTGATATTACAAGTCAAATTTAAGTGAAGATGAAATAATTATATGGATGAAGATGACAGGTGATATGGAATCGACTAGAGTAGACCGTATAGTCTCTTATAGACTCTTCCATTTCTGTGTTCTATATTCTATATTCTAAGAAAAATATCCCCGTAATGAAAATAGCACTCAAGAACGGATCATGGAGGATTACTGAAAACTGTATTTGTTTTATAGTCTGGCAACACAGACAACCCTTCTCAGGTCAATCAAGGTCTCGATTCTCATCTCCCCTCTTTATCTTCGTGACCTCACTCTGCTTTGGGGACGTCGCCGCAGCAAAAAAGGTCAAGAATATCGTGAGCATAACCAGCGCTTCTGTCCCTGGGGACATTATCACACCGAAGAGGTGGCGTGACAAAGGATGTCTATATATATACCAAGAATTTTCCCCCATTATAACGGGGGTAGCCAAATCAAAGGCATGTAACTACTCCCAACCACTCCACTCCCATCCACCACCCTTTCCCCCTTCCCATTTTAGCTCCTCGTGGATGACGGGTCATCCCACTATCCCACCCACTGCTTTGGGTCAGAAGCAATGCAGCAAGACACAGGATGTAAAGGAGAAATTTTAAGGAGTATAGGAGAACGGAGGGTTAGCAGAAGTTGATGGTGATCAGCATTTCTTTGAGTGGAGAATGGTCTCTAATCATAGAAAAATTATGCGTGACTCTGGGCCGTAAGGAAATCATCCAAGTCCTAAAAATGTTGTCTACATAAGTCTGTCGCGTATACGTGTTGTTCTGTAGTATATGACTGGATTGGTGGAGTGATGGAAACTTGACGAGTGGCTGAACACGGCTTTATTCCGGTGGAGACTGAAAGAGCCCCGCCAATGCTAGCAAACAAGCAAGCAAACAAGCAAGCAAGCAAACAAACAAACAAACAAACAAACAAATAAATAAATAGATAAATAAACTAACAAAATAAACAAGTAAATAAATAAATAGATACAAGTACTGATCACTGCGTACCGAATAGGAGCGCAATGGCTAATTGTGACCCTGAATGCAGGCCCGCACAGTAATTTTGTCTCAAAGAGGACATACAAATGATCCCAGGAGAACAGGCATTGACGTGACCATCTCCAACAGAGATGGCCAAGAAGAAGAAAAATTCCGTTTAACATGGAGAGGCATAAAAAAAAAAAAAAAAAAAAAAAAACCGAATTGCATGCTTTTAGGAACCCCAAATATTACAACTGGATCTCCTGCCCGCGGATGGGCATCTAAAGGATGAAATGTGTATGCGCACAATACAAACACTTCTCCACACGGGAGGAAAGAGTTTGAGGTTACTTCCATGGACCTCTTTGTTATAATGACCTACTCCAGTTGAGGCCAGGCGACTTTGCTCAGCTTCAGAAACGTCTCCGTGGCTACAGGACTAATGGGTTTTCAAGGCAGCACTCGCCGGGCGTGATTTCCAATCCAAAGTCTGAGGCAGGTGATGCTTAATCGTGAGGAAAATGTGGCAAAGGTCTTTAATCCCCCACCCTCCTTCCCTCTACCCACCCTCCATCCCCCTCACCCTTCATCCCTCCCTCCCTCCCTCCTTCCCTCCCTCCTTCCTTTCCTCATTCCATTTCTCTCGTGGCCCCTAACCTCCAAAAATAACTGCTCCAAAACGGGCGTGACCAAAAGGAACGACATCTCAAAATCAAAAAGGCCGATGAGGAACTTCAACACAGTATCTAAAGTCCTCCCTCCCTCCTTCATCTCTCCCTCTCTCCCTCCCTTCCTCCGATGCCATTTGGCCATTTTGAGAACTTCAAGGGTCTTAAGAACAATTACGTTCACAAATATTTATTTCTCCTTTCATCTTATTACCTTTGCGATGCATCAAAAATACCATGACTTCACTCTATTCATCCAGTTCGACAGGTACGGTAAAAAAAAAAAAAAAAAAAAAAAAAAATCAGGGAGTATAAAGTGACAATTTTAGAACCAAAGAAGAAACTGTTACAGGGATATAGTTTTCTGAACAGAAAGGACCATGACAGAGACCTATCAAGTTTGAAATTACTATCCTGAAATAATTATGCACAAGGACGTCGATGACATTTTGTGTACATGCGTACATTTTGCGCACAATGAACAAATAAGGAAATGATCAGTGAAATGAAAAAGTGAATTGATGAATATATACACACGTCACAATCTACACACAATTTATGTTTTTTATCTTATCAACCACATTAACTTTACCATTTTAATTCCTTGTAAACACGATTGAGACTAACAAGGAGCTTGATAGAAGCATATTCTGAAACTGATACACTGTCGGGGTAGGACTCGAACCTAGCCAATACGTAACAAATGAACAGTGACTTAACCAATTGCACTATCAAGAGGGATACAAGTTGAGCACAGTTTCTTGTATATGTATGCTCGAGCTACATATACACTAATTACATACTCAACACCCCCCGCCATGATAGCGCAATTGGTAGTATGTACACAAGTTGGATAGTATTACAAAACACGCTGAGGGATCCCCGGTACATAAATTTTGATCTTATCACCCAAATTAAATTTTTCATTGTAATTCCTTCAAAACATTATCGAGACTAACAAGGAACTCGATGGAAGCATATTCGTAAACTGATACGCTGTCGAGCTAGAACTCAAACCTAGCCAATACGTAACAAATGGACAGTGACTTAGCCAATTGCGCAATCAAGAGGGATATAAGTTGAGCACAATTTCTTATATACATATACTCGTACATATACATATACATATACATGTACATATACATATGAATACACATATACATATGATACACATATACATATACATATACATACATATATATATGTATATATATATACACTGTATATATATATATGTATATGCATACATATATATATGTATATATATACATATATACATATATGAATATATATATATATATATATATATATATATATATATATATATATATATATATACTGAAGAGGATTGCAGTTTGCAATCGAAATATATAGATTCCCCGTCTCCAGTCTTTTCTACTCCAACAGCGGTTTAAAGTGATACATATACATATATATACATATACATATACATATACACACAGACATCCATATATGTGGATATGTAAGAGAACACGATACGTCTTTCCCGACAGAAACGTGGGAGAGGAAGGTTAAGAAGACCAAAGCGAAGTGCTCGGCCTCACAAAGAAGGGAGTGATTTGCATCTTGTGCAATAGACCTGGAGGCGGAGTGAAGTCCCATGTCTGCAAGCCAGAACGATTTAAAAAAACAACAACAACAACAACAACAACTATGAAAAACAGAAAAAAATCCTCATCTAGGAAGGTTACTGCGTCTATAAAGACCACACTCCCGGGATAAACCTATCATCTTAGCTTCAAGAACAGAGGAACATAAGAATGGAGGAGAGAGACCATAAAGCCTGCACTAGGTAGTTCTATGTCCCTTACCACCTATCATCCAAATCCATAAAGTTAACTAATCTTCTCTTAAAACAACAAATAGTGTCCGCGCTCACTGGATGGATACTAAGTCTATTCCCATTCGTTAAACGCTGTATTGGTAAATCAGTTCTTACCTATTTCCTTCTTAATCCTAAATTTGTCTAATTTAAGCCCATTACTACGAGTCCTACCCTTCTGCCTTAGTAAGATTACCTTGTCTGCTTCACCCTTGTTAAAGCCTTAGGTGCCACGAGAGCCAATTATATATATATATATATATATATATATATGTATATATATATATGTATATATATATGTATATATATATATGTATATATATATATATATATATGGGCAGAAGATTTTCTCTTATACATACTTCATTGAAAGTGATGGCTAATTGTGCATTTATAATTTTCTTAAATGTATCTTCTATATGTCTTACTATGGACTTATGTTCTTTTGAAAGGAGGTTTATGGTCAAGATAAGAATTATTCCGGTGTTACATTTAAATATGTTACTTTATATACTTAAATTTCTAAACTTGTTCTTCACTGGGGGAGGACACAGGTCACCTGGGAGAGGTTACCTGGTACTTCAGGCAGTGATGAAATGTCACGCACTAGAGAAAGTCTCCGAATTCGTGTTGTGACAAAATGTCCAGTGCTTGGGATTGTGGCGTTTTTGTCTCGGGCTTGGACTTGTGGGGTTATGTCTCATGCTTGGTTTTGTAGCGATTTGTCTCATGCCTGGGAGGGCCCTAAGGTCATCTGCTTGTATATTTAGATTTAGGCTCAAATCTTTAGCGTATAATGTATATTCATCCTGGTTAACGCCATACAGCTTGATTCAGTCGAGGGATGTCTTTCACACGTTCATTTGGCATCCATGTTAGATTTATTTATGTCTAAGAAAAATCCTTAAACAGCTAAGAAGACTGGCGTATACAGTCAATATTTTAGAGGCTTTAGTGGCATCCCTACGGACCAGGTTCACGCAGTATTCCTTTCATGATTGAAGACTAGTCTAAAAGAAAAGATAAAAAAAATATATATATACATATATATATATATATATATATATATATATATATATATAATGATGATAAATAAACAAACAGATAAATGAATAAATAAATGAAGAGATAAGTAAATAGAGAAATTAAATAGATAAATAATAAATACATAGATGAATAAATAAATAGACAAACAAATAAATACAAATAAATAAGTAAATAAATGAATAGATGAATAAATGAATAGACAAATAGATAAATAAATGAATCAATAAATAGATAAAAAATAGATAAGTTGACAAAATTGATTTATTAATAAACGAATGAAATAAAATTTATAGAAAAAATTAACAAATTTACTAGCTTGCGTCTCTCATTTGTACTCGCCCAATTAAATATTTCATGAACACCTATGACGTGACATGTGTAATATTGTCCCAGAGGAAAGAAGCGCTGGTTACCGGTGATAAAACATTCCGGCGTGAAAGAGATCTTGACCGATTTGAGAGCCCTGCCTCTGCCCAGAACAAAATCTATAATGTGTGACATCGTGCAGAGGTTGATGGTACCTGTCGTGGCGCCGCCGCTCTCTTTGGCCAGGTCGGGCCAGGTCACGCCCCCTTTTTGGTAAGTGGAAGCAGTTGGCGTCATCAAGAACAAACTACAAAGTCTGTCATTACCTCGGATAGTCAAAACAGTTTGGGCACTTTCGGTCCAGTGGTTTTGTTCCCGGCTGGAGAGGGGCGAGGAGGAGGAGGAGGGAGGAGGGAGGAGGAGGAAGAGGAGGAGGAGGAGAAGGAGGAGGAAGAGGAGGAGGAAGAGGAGGAGGTAAGGAGAAAAGGAAAGAATGAGAACGGGATTCAGATGGATGGATAGATAGATAGATAGATAGGTAGGTAGGTAGGTAGGTAGAGAGAGAAAGAAAGAAAGAGAGAGAGAGAGAGAGAGAGAGAGAGAGAGAGAGAGAGAGAGAGAGAGAGAGAGAGAGAGAGAGAGAGAGAGAGAGAGAGAGAGAGAGAGATAGATAGATGTACAGGCAGACAGATATATATATACATATATATATATATATATATATATATATATATATATATATATATGTATATATATATATATATATATATTAAGATAGATAAATGGATAGACATATAGACTGATGGAGAAAAAGAGAGAGAGACACAGAGACAGAGACAGAGACAGACAGACAGACAGACAGAGACAGAGACTGAGAAGAGACAGACAGACAGAGGGAGAAATAGAGAAAAAAATTGCTGGTGACAGATGGAGTGGCATCTGTGATGTTTGCCACAATATCACAACGTCTAAATCCAACCTATATGCAGTGATTGATAGATAAGTCTCAAAATAAGTCTAACAACGAGACAATATTGATACAAATAACAAGTATTTGTTGGTAACCTCCTTCCGCGCCAGGTGGTACTTTTTATTCTATTATTGAAGTCCTCATGTGATTCATTCATACCAAGTGACGTCACTTTGATAGCAGAGGGGTCATGAGGTATCTGAGTTAACACTTGCGGTACCAAGAAATACCAGGTACCCCGTACGGGGCACTACACAAGTTTCATGTAGTCACAAAAAAAAAAAAAAAAAAAAAATCCTACTGACCAGAGTCGCCCATTATTATTATTGTAGTTGCTGTTGCTGTTGTTGCTGTTGTTGTTGTTGTTGCTGTTGTTGTATTATTATTATTATTATTATTATTATTATTATTATTATTATTATTATTATTATTATTATTATTATTATTATTATTATTATTATTATTTATGATTGTAGACTAATCTCCACTGAGAAAATGAAATCTCCATTATTTTTTTTACTATATTTTTGTTTCATTACTTTTCCTTTTTTACTGCCTCTATGACTCCACCTCTTCAGCGTGATTTTGTCCCCAAGGATAGAAGTGCTAATTATTACCGACGAAATACAATACAATATAATTTGATACAATACAATACAATTTAAAATACAATACAATACAATACAATACAATACAATACAATACAATACAGTATGATACAGGACAATACATTATAATATAATACAATACAATACAATGCAGTACAATACAATACAATACAGTGCAGTATAATACAATACAATACGCCTTCCCTGTTGGTTGACACTTTTGTTTTGGTTGTCACTAGACTATTTCATTCAATTACTAGACACTCCTCGCAAGGGAATAGCTCGGGGATCTTCTCGTGTCGCCCCTTCCTTGGCGCTTGGCTCTTTATCTTTTGGTCGTCAGATGCCAAAAGCCCATTCCGTCCAATGACCGGGCACTCCTCGGTAGGTCATAGGTCGGGGAGCTCATCTCGTGCCGCCCCTTCCTTGGCGCTTGGCTCTTTATCTTTTTGGTTGTCACCAAGCTCCTTCCTTCAGGTCCGTGGCACGACCTCGGAAGCGAAGGGGTTATGAGATTCAGACGAGTTGAAGTGGGTCTTGAGAGACACAGGTGGCCAGATAGCAGGGGCGAAGTAATAGTGCATAGGTCGCACTCGGTTGGTAACAACGTTTCTTAGCTGTTACTAGCTCGTAGTGGTACGTAACTAGACACAAAGGTACACAAATATACTCATACCAAATACCCTTCCCTCTCTTAAAAGGTGCGTACATACAATTACCCATACCAAAAGGCCTTTACTCTCTTAAAAGGGGAATGACCTAGATACAAAAGTACGCTTGCTAAACTAGTTTTGTTTGACTCAGAGGATAAATAGACCAAACCCCAAGGATAATCTGGATTTACTTGAGAAATGTATAGAATATTTCGTTAGATAATTTACTCAGTAACTACGTAAGAAGCAAATGCAAGAGCTTAGCTAGGATCTTATGTAGCCGTTATACATTATATCTGTGTATACTGGAAGTAAGAAATTTATCATTGTTTCATAGGATGTCAGTAATATCTTATATGATTCGATTTAACGTTACGAACTCCACCTATCAGGAGGCTAGGACAGTACTCCTTTACAGAAGATATTGCAGCTTGGCATTTAATGAACCATGCCCTTGGCCCAACTCGCTGGCGGCAGAGTTCGAACCGCCGTCACTTAGCCCTTCGTCGCAACTGGTGACGCTCTAACGGTCTAACCCGTTCGGTCAGCGAGTATCTCGTATAGTTTCGAATAAGACAAAGCATTATTACGCTTAGGTCCGATCTATTTCAGAATATTACGAAGTATTTTGGCTTTCATTAGAGGATGTATTGTAGTCCGAGTTTTAAGTTGGAGAGTTGCACCAAAGATATAAGACATAAGTACAATTGAAATTAATAAATGATTATAGTATTATATAATAAAAATAACAAAATATCGTTACTCCTTTACAGCCAAAGCAAGAAAAACGAATAACTGAATACTATTACTCTAGCATCAGGTATGGAAGACCATATGATAAGGATTAGGATGAGGAATAACTAGGTCAGACCACCCGATTGCACGGGATCGATTATTGTGGAAGAAAATTCTGAAAGAAAATGAAAGGAGAGTTGTGTACAAAAGGAGCTAGTGCCACTGAGCGCGTTTAAAGAAGTTTGTGTTTATTTTACTTGTTTATATTCATCTATCGTGGCTCGGGAGGCAAGGGAAGGAGGATCAGGGAGAGTAAATAGGGTTAGAAAGGATTGGATGGACGAAGCTGGCAGAAGAAAGGCCGAGGAAGACCCACACTGGAAGAAAAGCTTTAGTAAACATTGTGTTCGACCGACCCTGAATTACCGCAGGGCCGGGCGACACTGAGGCAGGGAATAAGAACATAAAAATTGAGGAGACTGCAAGAGACCATAAGGCCTACACTAGGTAGTTCCATGCCTCTTACCACCTGTTACCCCTATCCACAAAGTTATTAATTTTAATCTTCTAAAACAACTAACTGTTTCAGTGTTCCCTGCAGTGGAATGTCAATAGCCTTGCTTCCCGATGATTCTATACAATCAAAACAAGAATCAGGAGAGAAAGAGCTTAGATGAATATGATCCATGGTCTTTGGAAGATGCTATATCACGGCCAATGGTCACTTATCTTTCTCTATACCAACAAAGGATGTCGTACACCATAAACAATATATCAAGACTCTATACTACCTCGTGTGGGTTATTTACCTTTCAGTAAGCTTTGAGAAAGTGTTAGACATCTAGATCATCTGATATATTCTGTTTTTGGAAACTATTGTGTGAGGTTCCTAAGAACCATCGGTTACAGGAATAGCAGACAAAATTTCCAGTTTAGGGCCATAAACAAGGTTTAATTCTTCAGCGTCTAGCATTCTTTAGAGACTTTGTTGTATCATGAAGTAGTTTTGTCTTTGTTTTGAAAACTCCTTCAGCCCAGTGACGTCCTGTAGGGGATTTTGTTCCTGCAAGGGTAGACGATGGTGTGCAACTAATAACACGAATTCATACTGATGAGATCTTAATTGACAAAGGTCCCTATTTCTTGCCAAGTTCGCCCTCGAGGCTGCATAAAATGACCTGTCTTTAGTCTGAGTAAACCACTTAAAACGCGTCACCGTTTTGTAGGGTATTACATAGCAAGAAATCATCCTCTTCGAAATGAACAAAACCTGAAGAAAACATATCGTCATTTATTTTAGCAAGCGCTGATATGACCAATAATAGAGAATTTCCTTATTTCAATATAATGTTTACAATGGAGACTCTTATTGTAATCCCAGAGAATGAAGGTCAGGGCAGCCCTGAGACTGTCTGAAGATGGAAAAGGATTTTCAGAGTAAAATCAACCTCACATTTTTCTTTGGCGGTCTTTAGACTGGTAGAGATACGAGGATTATCTGGGATTAAGATATTCTTTAACATAATCTCGTCATTGCCTTTAACAGCTCGAATATCATTTGGTCGGACATGTATAGTGAAATGAACAGGGGTGGGGAGCAGCTGGTCGTCCACGGAACGTGTTTCGGTGGACTTTGGAACCCACGTGTGTGCCGTGCACTCACCATCATCGGGGTAGATTATCGCACGAGATCTCTGTTACGGATGCATCGAGACGTGTTATCAGCTCAGCCGTGAACCAGATACTGGAGTGGAGTACCACAGGGCACATGGCTGGGGCCATGCCATCACACCAGCTCTCTCTTTCTCTCTCTCTCTCTCGATCAGACATCACCACCAGGACAGTCAGTATACACACGCCTACTTGGCAGAGATATTGCAGAGCATGATGTGATGCGCATTATGAATAAACTAGCATGCAAATCTCCTAGACCAGACAAAATTTACCCAGTGATACTTGAAGAAGTTAAAGAAGGAATCTACAAGCCCCTTAGTGCGATTTTTAACTTATATTTACAATCTGGAAGAGTTGTACAAGAGTGTAAACTAACAAATGTTCCCTTGTTCAAAAAGGGTGACAAATCCAAACCTAATAACTATCGGCATATTAGTATTACATCAGTTGAGAGACAAATTTATGAAATTCTTGGATAAAAACAATATTATTAAAGATTCATAACATAGTTTCCGTAATAAGCCCTCGTGTCTGACAAACCTTCTCGACTTCTTGCATGATATTTACGGAATGTACGAAGAAAGGAGAGCAGTTGATATTACATATCTCGACTTCCAAAAATATTTCGATAAAGCCCCCCATAGGAGATTAATAAGTAAACTAGAGTCCCATGGTATATCAAGTCATATTCATCGATGGATTTCCGAACGGCTGTCTGGCCGTAAGCAACGTGTTGTTCTAAATGGAAAATGCTTTGGCTGGTATTGTGTATCAAGTGGAGTGCCTCAGGGCTCAGTGGTAGGTCCTGTACTCTTTCTGATATACATTAATGACCTCAACGAAAATGTGAAGTGTAAATTATCAAAATTCGTGATGATACCAAAATTGCAAATGAAATTATATCCATAACACACCTACAATAGTTACAAAATTATTTGAATCCTATATGTGAATAGGCCGAAAATTCCCAGATGTTTTTCAATATAGATAAATGTAAAGTACTTAAACTACACAATGGTGTACAACTAGCAAGTGTAGAACAAGAGAAAGATTTTGGTGTTGTAATCTCAAATGATCTCAAACTAAGCAAACAGTGCTTGGAAATCATTTAAACTACAGATACATTTATTGAATTTATAGGTAGAGCTTTTGAGTTTAGAACTGAAGAAATTATTCTTAATCTTTACAATGCCCTAGTCAGGCCTAACCTAGAATACTATGTGCAATGCTGGTTTCCATATTACAAGAAGGGTATAGAGAAGTTAGAAAGAGTGTAGCGTATGGTAGCAGAGATCATCCCTAGGTTGCGGAACAAGCCGTATGAAGAGCGCTTAAGTGAACTAAATTTGTTGAGTCTCTCGAAACGGAGACTGAATGGTGATCTAACTGAGGTCTTCAAAATCGTCAAAGGAATTGAAAACATGGATGTGGAAAAATATTGCAAAATTGACACCTCCAACGCAACTAGGAATAATGGGTGCAAGATTGTGGGAAAACGATTTCAAACAGTCGTGGCAAAATATTCTTTCTTCAATCGCGTTGTTAATGTATGGAATGGTCTACCATCCAACGTAATTGGTTGTTCCACTGTAGAAGTATTCAGAAAACGTCTCGACAATTTCTTAACTACAAATCTCAGACTATTGATAATAGGTTAACCCATTAAACTCCGATGACAAGATGTCTTGTCATTTGGTCAAATAAAAAAAAAATCATAAAATACCAAAATGTTTGATCAAACACCAGAAAAGTATGTCGTCAGTCCTCGCTTCGCTCGCGAGCGAAGCGAGGACTGACGTCATACTTTTCTGGTGTTTGATCAAACATTTTGGTATTTTATGATTTTTTTTTTTTTATTTGACCAAATGACAAGACATCTTGTCATCGGAGTTTAATGGGTTCAGCACCAGATCAGCCTTGAAAGGATCAATAGGTTTGTTGCTGTTCGTTTGTCCATGTAACTTCATGTAACTCTCATTCTCTCTCTCTCTCTTTCTCTTTCTCCCTCTCTATCTCTGTCTCCCCCCCCCCTCTCTCTCTCTCTCTCTCTCTCTCTCTGTGTCTCTCTCAATCTCTCTCTCCCCCTTCTTTCTCCCTCTCCCATTCCCTTTCCCTATCTCTATCTCTGTGTCTATCTCTCTCTTTTTCTGCTTTGCTTCTTCTCCCTTGCTTCCTCTTCCTTGCATCCTCTCCCTCTCTTCCTCTCCCTCTCTCTCTCTCCCTCTCCCTCTCCCTTTCTATGCCTCTCTATCTCGTCTCTCTGTATATCTCTCTATCTACCTCTATATTTCCCTCTCCCTCTCTCTTTCTCTCTCTCTCTCTCTCTCTCCATGTGTGTGTGTGTGTGTGTGTGTGTGTGTGTGTGTGTGTGTGTGTGTGTGTGTGTGTGTGTGTGTGTGTGTGTGTGTGTATTCACCTTGGTCTTTGGATCACGTGCTGGACTCGTGATCGACAGCTATCTCCCCCCCCCCCGTCCGAAGAGAGCTCAGAGCTCGTATGACCGATCTATGGGTAATGCTGTGATCTTACACGCACACACACACCCAACTCCCCGCCCACGAGAGTTGGAGTAACGACTCGAAGCACAGCGATACTGAAATTATTTCAGCCATGGGCAGGATTCGAACCCGGACCGCCGTAGTGACAGTCCAGGACTCTACCAACCGTGCCACTGAGTCGTATGTGTGCCTGTGTGTGTGTGTGTGTGTGTGTGTGTGTGTGTGTGTGTGTGTGTGTGTGTGTGTGTGTGTGTGTGTGTGTGTGTGTGTGTGTGTGTGTGTGTGTGTGTGTGTGTGTGTGTGTGTGCGTGCGTGTGTGTATGTATATCTATCAGTTTCTCTATCTATATACAGTATGTCTGTCGTTTTGTCTCTCTCTCTACCTCTCATTCTCTATGTCGATATCTGTCATATCACCACTATCTGACTTATGAATAACTGGATAATAATCTTTGATGTGACAAGGAATGTCATGAGGGCTCGCACGTAGAGACATACATGCATTCACGCTGCCACACACATAAAGGTGTTTATATGCGTTCATATGCATACGTGTGTATACGATTGTGTTCATCCGCGAAAGTCTGCACACATGTGATATCTACACACGGGCAATCAAGCACGTAGATACGCACACGTATATATGCACGCACACAGACACACACACACACACACACACACACACACACACACACACACACACACACACACACACACACACACACACACCGTGTATAAGCACGTAAATAGGAAACAAAAACATACATATACCAAAGGCTTTTTTCCACCGTACACGGGGGGTATCCAAAAAGAAAAAGGCATAGAAACCACTCCCACTCATTCCATCCCCTACATACTCCACTCCCCTCCACCCTTCTCCCTCCTTCTCATCTTGGCACCTCCTGGATGACGGGTCATCCCTGCATCCTGTCCACTACCCTGGGTCAGAAGCAGTATCGCAAGACAAAACAAGTAGATAAAAGATCTACGTAAATACGTGAATAATAGTAGCAATAGAAGAATGGAATGAATAAATATCAGAAGTAATAAGAAGCCCAATCTATAAAATGTGTCAGTACTCCCACAGCCAAAGATAACTATGTCCCATATAGCCCCCTTCTGGACAACACGTAGAATATAAATTAACATACGACAGTGGTGGGATATTGACCACACGGACAAAAGCGCCAGGAAACCATTGACCTTGATAACTACAGAAGAATTCACAAAGAGACATACTGACAACTAAGGCATGTAACGTGAAGGAGGATGGAAGAGGTCTTTGCGTAGAACTGGACTTGGGATGAATATCTATTTGTAATTAGATAATCAGGAAGAAATGACAAAGCTTACCAATGTCCATACAGTGCAAAGATAGGAATATAAACTGCTCAACAGAAAGAGGTCTGGGAAACTGATCCGCTTAGAGGTTCAAAGTATGTAGTGAGTTGGCCTTGATATCCTAAATCTCGCTCATTTAATTGCGAGCATGTTTAAATGCACAAAGCCGTATACGAGAACACAAACATGGACACGTGTCACACACAAATACACATAAACGCTTACGCCCACAGACAGACCCACACAGACATGATACAGCTCCACTCACGCCCATCGCCCCCCAGTGCACACCTACGCCCACTACCACGTATGAATCCATGACCAGGTTACAAGCGGCCTTGGACATGAAATATTTGTGTATTTCGAGTATCTCACGGTGCCTATGTAGTGAGCTTATTGGTAGTGTATACTGAATTTCGTCTGAAGAATGGTTGCTGGCATGCTTCTAAGCTCACAAGTATTAATATATACACGCACTAGTATGCGCACGCACACGCACACACACACACACACACACACACACACACACACACACACACACACACACACACACACACACACATAAGCACACACAATCACGCACACACGCACGGCACCAAATTCACATTCGTGAAAAAGTAAGATAATAAGAGTAAGAAAAACAAAAAGTAAATGGGGGGTTAAGTGCTGGTGGGGGGAGGAGGGGGGAGGGGGTGACCCCCCCCCCACCAGAAAGCAAATGGTATACAAACGTTTGTTGAAAGGTATATGGCATACATATTTTAAAATATGCGATGAAACATTATTTTTCTTTAGGATATTTCAAACATGTATTCACATAGATTATACATAAAGAACGCTGTGTATATAGTTTTAGACATTTTATTCATATTTGAGAC
>NC_134781.1:71531858-71534358 GCF_046742065.1 Oratosquilla oratoria | reverse complement strand
TCACGAAGCTCTCACAGTCGGAATAAAAGAAAACTTAGAAGAAAGTATAATTTCTATATTTCGGTTAATAGCTATAGCCCTCATCAGGAAAAGAAAGTGGGTTCTTCGTGATTACATTTTTACAAATGTGTTACTACATTTTGTCCAAATGATATATATATATATATATATATATATATATATATATATATATATATATATATATATACATATATGCATGCATTGTTAAAATCGACAGCGTTAGTGAGGTTGTTGATCTTCTTGTGAGTATTCTCCAGTTTTCTAACCAATATTCTACCATTTAGAGGGTGGGCATAGACCAAGTTGCCAAAATGATTCATTTATTTCAACGTTTCGTCTAACAAAGAGACATCTTCAGGAAATTCTGTAACATAGATAATAATGACGTACAGAAATAAAGAAAACAAATAAAGAAGGTAGCCAATCACTACCAGGTAGGCAGAACACGCATCTCTAAAAAGTTATTCAAACTTTATGGAGGTCACTTAGCCCTACCTAAACCAACAGATAGCTTCATCAATCTTTCCGATGAACCCCTGTCAGAAGCCCAATGTGAATTCTTAAACCTTGGAATTAATTGTTCCCTTATGCCTAAATTTAAGCAGGTTAACAAGAAGGTAGAAATAGCCACTCTCTTTGACAACATTTGTAAGTTACAAAAAACAGGTGTTATTTCAGTTAATCCAGATCTACAGGAACAACTACAGGCAGAAAGTACGAAACGCCGCCACCACCACCAGAGCCAACTTCCCCCACGCTTGAAGGAAGCCGCAGAACAACTGCGCAACAACGAGAGGATTGTCATCAGAAGAGCAGACAAAGCTTCCTGCTATGTGATCCTCAACAGGGAAACTTACTTTCAGAAATGTCATGACATCCTCCTAGATGATTCCAAGTTTAAGCGTATTTCTCGTAATGTTGTTCTTATTTCCACTGTTAACGCCGTGATAGGAGGTAACAAATTTGTACCCTTAGTCGGAGATTTTTCTCCTGGTTATTTTTATGGTAATGTTAAGACCCATAAGGAAGGAAATCAGACCCATTATTTCCCAAATTCCTACCCCCTCTTACAGCGTAGCTAAAACTCTTCATGAAATAATTTCTCCTTATATCCCTAATACTTATTCTTTAAAGTCTAGGGATGAATTCATAGACATCTTAAAAGATAATAAGCCTAACGGCATTATAGCATCGTTGGGTGCTGCTAGTTTATTTTCAAATATTCCTGTGCATAGGACTATTAACATCATTTTGGAATATGTTTATGAACACGCAGATTACCCCCATCCAACCATCCCGAAGCACAATGGAAGAGATGCTGAAAATCTGCACTACTGAGGCCCCCTTTAAATGTCCAGAGGGAAAGTTGTACGTCCAGCACGACGGGATAGCGATGGGTTCCCTGGGAGTACTCTTTGCCCAAGCATTCATGTCGGCAGTAGAGGAAGCAGTCTTTAAAGATGACTTCACCAAACCTTCATTATATACAGGTACATAGACGACATCTTTGTGTGCGAACAGTCAGAAGCAATTCTCCAGGGATTGAGACTGCGCCTCCTGGAGGAATCTGGTCTTAGCTTCACGACGGAAATGAATAAGGATGGCAAACTCCCTTTCCTCGATATTTTACTGGACTCTTCTTCCGGGGAATTTACAACGAAGGTGTACAGGAAACCTACGAACTCTGAGAAGTGTTTGAACTACAAAAGTGAGTGCCCGACTAGCTATAAAACCAGTGTGGTTAGAGCGTATGTCCCGAGGGCTTTCAAAGTGTGTTCTTCCTGGCAGGCTCTGCATACAGAATTGCAGCACATCCGCCAGATTCTGGTGAATAATGGTTTCCCTAATAGTGATTTTGATGTAATTTGTAATAAAATGTTGTGTGACCACCTTTCCCCACAAACATCCCCTAAGCCCCAATTCATTGATATATACTACCATAACATCTTCAACAAGGGTTACAAAAAAGATGAAAAAATAATTAAAGACATCATCACTAAGAACTGTCATCCGGTATCTAAAGATAAGGAAATCCGGGTGGTTGTATACTACTCCAACCCTAAAACTAGTTCATTGGTTATAACTAATAACTTAAATAGTAATACTGAGACTATGTCTAAAACTAATTGTGTTTATGAATTCACCTGTAGCACCGGGAACTGTGTAGCCCGTAGGACAGCATATATTGGTTTTACTAGATGTAGTCTCAGTAGGAGAATAACTATGCATTTACAAAATGGGGCTATAAAACATCACTTAATGAAATACCATAACCTAACAGCCACCCGTGAATACCTAGTTTCAAACACTAGGATTATAGCAAGCAATAGGGATGTACATAAACTTAAGCTTCTAGAAGCTATGTTTATCAGAGAATGTAGTTCTATCATTAATATCCAATGCAACATGACTTCTGTCATCGCTTTGTTTAGCAGCACGGCCAAGCTACTACCGAGCATGACCTCTCTCCGAAACCCCC
>NC_134781.1:71519358-71524358 GCF_046742065.1 Oratosquilla oratoria | reverse complement strand
CACACACACACACACACACACACATACACACAAATATATATATATATATTTGACTCTACCCTTCCCGTCCTTTTCGAGCGGCCTCCCTAATATTCCTCCATCCTCTCTGCATAACATTTTTACTCCTTCACGGTCACCGTGTTAACTCGATCTTCTAAAATCCTCCAACACTTCTTATCTTTCCTTCTCCCTCAATAACTCGATTACCTCCCCCATCTGGGTCATGTCTGAGTTCTGCACCATATCTTCTCCTTTAGTTAGCTTCAGCAGATTTCATTCGCCCCAGGATTGCGTCTCGCCCCCCCCCTCCCCTTGTGGTAATTTCAGTCGACCCCAGAAAGACTGAAATGGCTAAAGTGGGTCGGAACTGTACATGAATTTGAGGATAGGGATGGTAACTTGGAGACTAAGAGTTGGGACCCACCGAGCGTTGCGCTTTTCCTGTATACTATAATTAAGCAAACGCAATTCGGTAAATATAATTAGGTAAACTACACACATATACACACGTGTACATGCGCACGCACACACACACACACACACACACACACACACACACACACACACACACACACACACACACACACACACACACACACACACACACACACACACACACACACACACACACACACACACACACACACACACACACACACACACACACACACACACACACACACACACACACACACACACATACACTCCCCAGGGCTGAAATAATTTCAGTACCGCTGCGCTTCGAGTCGTTACTCCAACTCTCGTGGGCGGGGAGTTGGGTGTGTGTGTGCGTGTAAGGTCACAGCATTACCCGTAGATCGGTCATACGAGCTCTGAGCTCTCTTCTGAGAGGGAAAGAGCTGTCGATCACGAGTCCAACACGTGATCCAAACACCAAGGTGAATACACACACACACACACACACACACACACACACACACACACACACACACACACACACACACGACTCGATGCCGCGGTTGGTAGAGTTCCCGGCTGTCACTACGGAGGTCCGGGTTCGAATCCTGCCCAGGGCTGACATAATTTCAGTATCGCTGCGTTACGAGCTGTTACTCCAACTTCGTGGGCGGGGAGTTGGGGGTGTGTGTGTGCTTGCAAGGTCACATCATTACCCATAAATCGGTCATATATAAGCTCTGAGCTCTCTTCCGGGAGTGAAATAGCCGTCGATCACGAGTCCAACACGTGATCCAAGACCGTGGTGAATCACACACACACACACACACACACACACACACACACACACACACACACACACACACACACACACACACACACACACACACACACACACACACACATACACACACACACACCATTCGTGACCTCAGGCATTCCAACACTCAACATTTCATATATTCTCCGCACCATACACACAACCTTACAAAGCCGGACTGAAGTCACAGTGGTGAGCTACTGTGGCTGTATCGTCATCCAGGAGGTAGGCCGGTGGTTCTGCACTGGTCCGTAAATATTAAACTCTTTTCGTTTCACTATCATAAGTGTCTTTAGCCCCAGGCGTTATTTTCAATTTTAATTTACTTTATGTTTCTTCCATTTCGTACTCTCCCCAACATTGACCCAACATTTCTCATTCATTATGTATATTCAATCTTAATTTTTTGTTTAATTGTCCGTCCTTTGAAAAGGATTTTAGTATTTTTGTTTTCAATGTCCTATTTTTAGTATTTATATATCATTTACAATTTCAATTTCACTAGTTATCGCACCTCACTAGTATAAATGCTCCATAAAACTTTTCTCAAATAATTTTGATTTTAGGGTATTTTATTTCCAACTACCTGAATATTGAACTATACATACATTCATACATACATACATACATACATACATACATACATACATACATACATACATACATATATATATACACACATACATACGTACGTATACATACATACGTACGTATACATACATACATACATACATACATACATACATACATACATACATACATACATACATACATACATACATACATACATACATACATACATACATACATACATACATATACGTACATAAATACCTGCATACATACATACAAAATACATACATACATACATACATACATACATACATACATACATACATACATACATAAAAACATACATACATACATACATATAGATACATACATGCATGCAAACGAAAGGGGTTTTTCCCCCTTATAAGAGATGGCTAATTCAAAGTACAAACCCACGCACCCACCCCACACCCGTCACATAATAAATGTTTAGTAATTAAACTATGTATTTGTCTAAATGTAAAGAATTGTGACATTGCCTCATGGATTTCGTTCCTAATGTAGACAAAAGGGGATAGGAGGAGTGGGAGGAGGGAAAGGAAGGGAGGAGGGGGAGGAGGGAGAGGAAAGGGGAGGAGAGGGAGAGGAGGGGCTCATGAAACCGTGGTTTGGCTTTCAGCGGCATAAAGTCGCCTGTCCTTTGATGGAAGTAGAAGGTCACTCCAACTAACACTCTCTTCATAATGATGTCATCTGTGGAATTATACCTCTGACGAACAACTGAGTTAAACACTTAAAGTGTCTGAATGAAGGGGCAAATACCTAAAGTGTCTGTGCTGCTACCCGGGAAGAGAGCAGGTACAAAGGAACACAAAGGAACACAAAGGAAGAACAAACAACCGCAGGCCTACTGGCCATATCGTAGCTGTTTGTGTTTACTATACTAAGCTACAGTTAAGAAAACATGGTAACTAGGCGATAAAAGATGAACTAACATTACTGCTACCACTATCCTACCTAATTACAATTAAATGCCGGGCCGTCAGATGTTTTATTGTAAGGGATGATATTTTATTTGCGGATTAGAGTCTAAGTATTTATCTAAGCGATTTTTGAATGTATGTAAGCTTTAATTCACAGCTGTTGCAGCTGTTGCAGCTGTTGCAGCTGTTGCAAGGTAGAGAGAGAGATGTTACCGGGAGTCCTTATCTCCCTTCATCACCACCACCACCACCACCACCACCACCGCCGCCCAGTTCCCTAAAAGCGCCGCTCGATTTCGATTTCTGAACTCCTGACAACCTCCCGTTGTTGGCAAACAATTCAGAACCAATAACGGGACGATTAACATTATCTCGGAGCAGTCCGGAACTTTTCGACGAAACAGTTTCGGGGCTTGAAGGGGGGGGGGTAGAGAAAGGAAAGGGGGGGAGGCAAAGGGAATGAAGTATGTTAGGAAAGGAAAGAGGAGTGGGGAAGGGCAGGATACGAAAAGAAGAAGGGGACAGGAGAAGAAATGGGAATAAAGGGAAGAGGACAAGGAAGAGGAAAAGAGAGAAGGAGAGCAGAGGACTGGGGGAAAGAGAGTGAGAGAGAAGGAGGAGGAGGAGGAGGAGGAGGGGAGGGGAGGGGCAGATGAGAAGTAAGTCTAGAGAGAGGAAGAGCAGGCGTAGGAAGAGGAGAGGGGGAGTGAGAGAGGAGAGGGAGAGTAGATGCGGGAGCGGGAAGAGGTAGAGAGAGAGGAGAGGGAAAGAGAGAAGAGGGAGAAGCAGGAGGGTAGTGGGGGAGGCAGGAGGAGAAAGCAAGCCAGATGGAGAGTTGAAATGGGAAGAGGAGAGGGAGAGGGAGAGGGAGAGGGAGAGGTAGATAAAGAGTTGGTGTGGGGAGAGGAAAGGGAGAGGGAGGAGGAGAATAAGAGTAGACGTGGGAGTGCAAAGAGGGAGAGGGGGACGGAAAGGGAGAGGGAGAGAGTGAGGGAAAGGGAGAGGGAGAGGGAGAGGGAACGTGAGAGTGAGGAGAGGAAAAGGGTGGAGGGAGAAGAAGAGGGAGAGGGAGAGGGAGAGGGAGAGGGAGAGGGAGAGGGAGAGGGAGAGGGAGAGGGAGAGGGAGAGGGAGAGGGAGAGGGAGAGGGAGAGGGAGAGGGAGAGGGAGAGGGGAGTTGACAAACTCTAGATGCTTCTGTTCAGTCCAAAGACTACGAGTATATCACCAAAGAGAAAGGGTTAAAGACTCGCCACCAAACTACGAACATTTGAGGGTTTGTGTACGTTATGCTTTCGTTATTGTTATTGTTCAGGATGCTATCCTGGCTGGCAATAATACATATTTTTTTCAAATAAACGAAGAAAACGCGGACTCAGCCAAGATTCCATTTTTTCTCGACTCTTTCTCTCCTTCAGCTGGTGAAAAACATCTGGTGTTAAAATTTCAGCTTGTCGTCAAACTATTTTATTCAATTTAACTCCTGTTTACACAAGCGGTTTCAACCGCGCGGAAACCGCGCGGTTGAAACCGCGGTAAGTACCATATAGTCAAGGAAAAACTGCCCGGTTGTTTGTGAACGCCTCCATTGACTTCCGTTATAGTTAAACCGCCGTGGTTCAAACCGCTAGTGTGAACGGGGGCTTAGTCACCCGCTCCTTAAGCCGCAGTGATGGTCCTTATATATCTATTATTCTGCCGTCAGGAGATTAACCCATTCAACTCCGATGACAAGATGTCTTGTCATTTGGTCAAATAAAACAAAAAATCATAAAACACCAAAATGTTTGATCAAACACCAGAAAAATATGACGTCAGTCCTCGCTTCGCTCGCGAGCGAAGCGAGGAGGACTGACGTCATATTTTTCTGGTGTTTGATCAAACATTTTGGTGTTTTATGATTTTTTGTTTTATTTGACCAAATGACAAGACATCTTGTCATCGGAGTTTAATGGGTTAAGTTCAATTAGGAGACACATTTGGTCGTGTCAAGGTTAATTTGTCCCCCTCCCCCCTTCAGTCAACAATCTCCGTAACACAACAAATGCAAACACTGTTTACCAGGCAATTGTAATGACAAATGGTGACCTTCACGTGGACAAAAAATGTGTACGAAAGCTAGCAATGTAATTACGGTGAACGCAAAAATGTTGATATGTATAATTTTGACAAATTCCGTAATCGCCATCAAAAGTTCAGTGACACCCCCACGGAACAGACCCACGCAGTA
>NC_134781.1:71506858-71511858 GCF_046742065.1 Oratosquilla oratoria | reverse complement strand
TGTAATCATTGTGTATATTTGTAATTATATTGGATATCGCAAAATGCGATGCACGTTTTTCGCGCTAGGTGGCAACACTGGCTTGGCGTCAGTTGAGAGCCAGCTCTCTTTGTATACACACGCATTAGTTGTCAGTGGTATCAGTGAATACAGTGTATTTCCCACCAATTGACTTTCATTTCTTGTAGCCACCCGATACATCCCCAGACACATTCATACACCCACACACCCGCCCACGTTCATACACCCACACTCATACATCCACGCACCCACCCACCCACACCCACACAAATACACACACACACACACACACACACACACACACACACACACACACACACACACACACACACACACACACACACACACACACATACACACAATCTTCTTGCTCAAGGTGACAGTGACGGTTAGTAGTGTGATATTGCGTGTGTTTGCATTCCTTAGAGGCCTCCTTGGACGCCAAACGGAAAGGAACGGGGGAGTTCCACTGAATCCTTGACTTGTGGGATTCGAGCGGAACAAACAAACCTGTGGACATCCCAGTGCGACGGTTATTGAAGAAACCTGTGACGTCACATCGGCTCAGTGATCTCTGGGAAGGATATTTTGGTGCGTAATATTCATATCCTGCACGAGTTTATTTGCACACCATTCTACCCGGTGATCAGCTGACCTTTGGACGAGTTAATATGGGATGAGCGGAATGTGATGACATCTGAATCCAGCTGTACCAGCACCATCTGCCGGGCTTTCGCAGGGTGAGGATAGAATATTTCTCACCCATGTACCCGGCACCTGCTCAGAAATATGATGTCACCACTGGTCTAGAACACAAAGCATCTTTGTTACAGGGAGGCACTGAGTGTGTGTGTGTGTGTGTGTGTGTGTGTGTGTGTGTGTGTGTGTGTGTGTGTGTGTGTGTGTGTGTGTGTGTGTGTATGCCAAAACGGGTCTCCGTATTGGCCTCGCAAGGAGCCAAGATGAAAGGAGGAAAAAAATAGGTGTTGGATGGATGTGGCATGGGTGATGGGTGGATGCCATAGCTGGTGAACTCTCTTATAAGGATAAATGAGCCTTTTAGTATATGTAAGTACTTATATGCATGTATGTATATTTGTATATATACTGTATATACTATATATATATGTATATATATATATATATGTATATATATATATATATTTATTTATTTATTCATTTATTGAGACATTCTGACAGGTTGACGTAAGCGGAATAGGAAACACAGGAGTCTTAGTCTTGAGTTTATTCCTGACTAACAAAGACGACTTCATCCACTATTTTAGCGCACATGACGAGAAGACCAAATCAGGGGTTATCATTGGGTTTTACCTTAGGGCTCTTAGAATATGCAGCGAAGAGTATTTACAAGATGAAATTGAATACGTAACCGCTGCATTCAGGAACCTAAGGTACCCAGAGGGCATGTTAGGGACGTCACTACGGAGAGCAATTAAAATCAGACAGAGGAAAGGGAGTGAAGAGAGGAGAGATTTACGATACCTTGTGGTTCCTAATTCTGGCCTCTCTCACATGCTTTCCAAAACGTTGAGACAGACAGGACTCATCATAGTAAATGACACAGGGAAGAAAATAGGACACTTGACCACCAACAGAACCAAGATGAACCGTGACAATAGCATCGTTTACAAAATTCCCTGCAAAGGATGTGACTGTGCATACTACGGAGAGACATACAGAGGACTTAACAACAGACTCAGGGAACACAAAGCGGACATTAGACACCACCGAGAAACCAACGCTCTAGTTAACCACATTGACACAGAGGGACACTTACCTAACTGGGAGGGATCCACCGTTCTAGCTAAAGGACTACACAAGAAACAACGGAAAATAATTGAATCACTTTACATTGCCAACCACAAAAACACAAACAAGAGAACTGGTGACTTGAAATGGACAAGATCTACCGCGACACTTGCCCTCTAAGAATGGCTTCCCAGACTCTAAGTAGATACCTTTTTCCCACTTCTGCCTACCCTCTCCAGCTTTCTTCCTTTTACTCTGACGTTCCTTCTTGCACCATGCTACCTTGCTTCACTTCACATGCTACCAATTCACATATCCCCCAACATTGTTCCTTCACCATTTAATATTATCCCCAACTTTTTATCATGATTTTTATTCTCTTAATATTATTTATTACTATTTATTTTCAACACTATTATTATTATTATTATTATTATTATTATTATTATTATTATTTCCAGTTATTTTCATTATTTTCATTGTTATTTTCATTGTTATTTTCATTGTTATTTTCATTGTTATTTTCATTGTTATTTTCATTGTTATTTTCATTGTTATTTTCATTGTTATTTTCATTGTTATTTTCATTGTTATTTTCATTGTTATTTTCATTGTTATTTCCAGTTATTTTCATTGTTATTTTCGTTATTTTCGTTATTTTCATTTTTATCATTATTATTATTTCCATTTTTATTATTTTCATTATTTTCATTATTTTCATTATTTTCATTGTTTTTTATTTTTATTATTTTCATTATTTTTATTTTTATTTTTATTGTTATTTTTATTATTTTTAGTTATTTTTATTACTTTTATTATTTTTATTACTTATTTTTTTATTTTATTGTTTTTATTATTTTTATTGTTATTTTTATTATTTTTATTGTTATTTTTATTATCATTATCTATTATTATTATTATTACTATTATTATTATTATTATTGTTTTTACTATTATTATTATTATTTTTATTATTATTCTATTTTTATTATTACTTTTTTTATTATTATTATTATAATTATCATTGTTATTATTGTTATTATTATTGTTACTATTATTATTTAAATATATAAATTTCCATTTATTATCATTGTTATCATTATTATTGTTACAATTACTATTAACAATTTCTTTATTATTAGTGTTATCACCATATTTATTTATAAAATTTCATCATTGTTACGTTAGCCACAATGTAATGCTCACACTCGCCAACTATGGTAACACGAGGAGGTAGTGAGGTCCACCCCATGTATATAATGCCCACAGCCCGTTTGTAAACCCATTCCTTTGAAAAAGCATACCTGCGAAACTAGTCAGGAATAAACTCAAGACTAAGACTCCTGTGTTTCCTATTCCACACACACACACACACACACACACACACACACACACACACACACACACACACACACACACACACACACACACACACACACCCACACACAAATATATATATATATATATATATATATATATATATATATATATATATATATAGATTATATATTTGTCACTCCCCTACTTTGCTTTTGTTTACTTTTTCGTGGTGTATGACATACCTCTTCCTCCTCCACTGTTGTAGTATCTGTCAGTTTCTGAACAATGGTTTCCACGTCCCTGTATTTGCTACCATGGTCATCCCAAAAGATCTGATTTTTATAATTGCACCGTCCGATGTCCTCCTAACTCAATGATTTAGTATAATACAACGTAATATGAACATCAAAATGAAGAAGTCTGCAAGAGACCATTGGGCCTACACTAGATAGTTCCATTTCCATTACCGCCCATCACCCCCATCCATAAAGATATCTAACGTTCTCAACAACTGATAGTTTCAGCGATCACTCCTTGTTTACTAAGTCTATTCCATTCGTTGATCACAGTATCAATAAACCAATTCTTGCCTATTCCCTTCTTAAATCTAAATTTGTCCAATTTAAATCCATTGATATGTAAGCATTTTGACGGAAGACCTTGTGTCTTTTACAGAATCAGATGTCCATCTATATATATAAATGGTTTCTTCCCCTTTATATGAGGGGTAGCCAAGTACAAGGCACGATCCCACTCCCATCCACCAACCTCGTTTCTCTATTGTCTTGGCTCCTCTTGGATGAAGGGTCCTCCCTTTCTCTTGTCCATGGCCCGGGTCGGAGGGAATGCAACAAGACGCATCACATCAATAGCAAGTCCATTTTACTTAAACGGCGACCCCCCGCCTCTCACCTTTTCTTACACCACTCACTCTCTCCTTTTCCAGTCCTAACCCAGGCTCCATTACTCTCGTAAAAACTCTTGACTGCCCTTAAAATCTTTCTTCCAATCACGTATATCTGCAATACCTCCCACAGTGCCTTCCTATCTACCCTGTTATAAACCTTCTCCAAATTCATAAAGGCTCAAAAACATCCTTTACCTTTTGCCAAAGCCTTCTCACAAATCTGCCCTATCCCAAAAAACTGATCCATGTATCCTCTATCTTTCCTAAACACACAATACTCCTCCCCAAATATTCTCTCTGTTCCTCTCTTAATCTTTCATATCAATACCCTCCCATAAGCCTTTCCAACTAGACTCACAAACTGATCCTTCTAAAACTAATTTACTTGCATTCGTCCCTTTTTTTTATCTTCGTTAAGCGAAATTATACAGTCACTCCTCCAGTCCTCTGGCACTCTCCCCTCCCTTAGACACAAATAAAACAACCTTACTAACCAATCCACTATAAATGAACCTCCCTTCTTCAGAAATTCCGCGTGACACCCATCCAACACAGATCCTTTACCAGCTCTCATAATTTCCAAAGCTCCTTGTACCTCATCTTTATTATATCTCTTCCATTTTTCTCTCCTATTACCACCATTTTCTTAGCGCCTCAGTATCAGATGTAAAAATCTAATAACAATTATATACATACATATACACATACATACATATATTACATATATACATACATACGTACATACATACGAACACACACACACACACACACACACACACACACACACACACACACACACACACACACATATATATATATATATATATATATATATGTATATATATATAAACATATATATGCATATATATATACATATATATATACATATATACATACAAATATATATATATATATGCTTAAAAGTGGCAGTCTGCCGACAAGATTGACTAGATAAACACCATATGAGGACGGAGCCTTTATT
>NC_134781.1:71501858-71504358 GCF_046742065.1 Oratosquilla oratoria | reverse complement strand
TTATTGTTAAAAACTACATTAATGTTAAATGTACGTAATATATTTGGAATATTTTGCAGGTTCTCTTGGTACGGTAGAATTAGCAAGTTATTCATATTGAAAGTTTGAGTTGACTTCTTCCACTACCTCTCCGAATGCCCTCTTCATGTAGTTGAATATACCGCAAGATTGGTTTCCCTCTCTAACGTATTTCTTGTGTTGATTGATTCGCGTTGTGAGTGTTTTAGCAGTCTGACCAACATAAAACTGATTACATGAATTGCAAGGTATTTTGTACACACACCCTTTATCACTATTGACAGAATTATTTATGAGCAGTTGTCTTACAGTGTTCTTATTGTTAAAAACTACATTAATGTTAAATGTACGTAATATATTTGGAATATTTTGCAGGTTCTCTTGGTACGGTAGAATTAGCAAGTTATTCATATTGAAAGTTTGAGTTGACTTATTCCACTACCTCTCCGAATGCCCTCTTCACTATGTCATATATTCTGTACCTTGTTTCTTCATTTTATAATTCCTTCTTTGTATCTGCACTGAAGATGTAATTATACGAAAGCGCTCTGCTTCGTTAGTTTACTTTTCCTAGTGGTTACTTACGTATTTGTGAACACACGCTCCTAGTGTTTTTATTGCACATATATATATATATATATATATATATATATATATATATATATATATATATATATATATATATATCTTTTTTCAACCACATTAAATTTTTACCTTTTAATTCCATGTCATCACGAACGAGACTGACAATGCGCTCGTCGGAGACATATACGGAAACTGATACGAAGTGAAACAAAGGGCTCGAACCTAAGCTCAGACGTATAACACTAACACTTGCCCACGCGCACATACCACCATTGTACCATCATAGCGGGGATGGGTTGATTACAAAATTCGTGTATATGTATGTAGCTCGAGCATACAAATATAAGAAATTGTACTCAACTTATATCTCTCTTGATGGCGCAGTGGTTAGTCACTGTTACTTTGATACGTCTGAGCTGAGGTTCGAGCCCTTGGCTTCACTTCGTATCAGTTTCCGTATATGTCTCCGACGAGCGCATTGTCAGTCTCGTTCGTGATGACATGGAATTAAAAGTAAAAAACTAATGTGGTTGAAAAAAGATTAATATCTGCACTGGGGACCATTCAGTATATATATATATATATATATATATACATTATATATATTGTCAGTGTATTTGGGCAGGAGTTTTTCTCTAATGCATGGATTAATTCTTATCCCTATAGCTACTGAAGAAGGGTCTTGAACCCGAAATCGCGATCTAGCTAATATGACTACATACAGCCAAGTCATAAATTTCCTTCCTAAGGAAAACAAATCCTTAATAAGGTATATGGAAAATACCATTAAGAAAATTATTAATGCACAACTAGCCATCACTTTTAATGAAACATGCATTAGAGAAAAACTCCTGCCCAAATACACTGACAATATCCCCTGTGATGGGGCAGTGACCTTAAACAAGAGGTGCAAGTATATACCCAGTATGGAAGAAAGAATAAAATATATGAAACAGAGGATTAAAGAATTAAAAGACAAAATACAAAACCTCAACCAAGAATACCAAGAGCTTGAAGAAAAATGGAACAACATACACATAGATACAACCTTAAAAGAGAATATTGACACCCTATTCTCCGATATTATTAATCAACACAAAAATTCTATCACTAAAGCTAATCAAAAGAAATTAATAAATCTGAACGGCGGCCATATTAAATACTCACGCCCACCAAATGGTTATATAAATTTAACCAATAAGATTCTTACTCCAGACCAAGAGGAAGTCCTTAATTTAGGGCTTAACTGCCACATTATGTCTAAACCTAAGAAGTTTCAAAAAAGAACAGAATGCGAAATACTTATAGATGATGTAGAGAAATTATGTAAAAAAGGTGAAGTCATTGTTGAGCCCACTTTCAAACAAGAAGTCATTGCTGAAGCTCATAAATCAAGAGGACAATATCACAGCAATTTGATTGACAAGAAACACATTGAGGCCGCAAAAGAGTTAAAATCAGACCATAGTATCACCATCAGGAAAGCAGACAAAGCGGCAACTTACGTACTCATGGACACCTATGAGTATTTAGAAAAGAATAGATACTATCCTCAATGATACATCTAAGTTTAAAAAGATCAACAAAGACCCTACAGAATCACTCAAGAAAAAGGTAAATCGACTTATAGAAGGGAATAATGCTGCCAGCAAAGTAAAATTTAATAAACTTTCAGGAGAGTATGGTATGGGTTACTGCTATGGGACAGTCAAAACACACAAACCTGGTAATAAACTCCGTCCCATAATCTCACAAATCCCTGCACCTACGTACAAACTCGCCAAGAAACTGTGCTCTATTCTAACTCCCTACACTCCCGCCACCTATAGTCTACAATCTACATCTGATTTCCTAGACATTATTAAGGCAAACTCTGCTAAAGGTAAAATCGCTTCTC
>NC_134781.1:71494358-71496858 GCF_046742065.1 Oratosquilla oratoria | reverse complement strand
GGAGGGTGGAAAGGAGGATTCAGAAGGGAGCTTCAATCCTTTATAACCTCAAAAATAGTTCAAAAATTCCTTTTCCTCAGGAATAAGATGACCAGGAGCGTCTGCCAGGAGAGAATTTGTTACGGAATGTACTGCCGCCTTTGGATAGTCAGGGGAGGTAGCACCTCCGGGATTGGTTGGGGATGGCGGTTCGAATCCTGCCACCAGTGAAGTTGAACCAAGGGCATGGTTCATTAAATTCCACGCTACAAAGCCCTCTGTGAGGGGCACCGTCCTAGCCTTCCGTTAGGGGGAAGTTTGTGACGTTAAACCATATCATCATCATCATCATCATCATCATCATCATCATCATCATCATCATCATCATCATCATCATCATCATCATCATCATCAGTTACAAAGTGGGGGGAATACGCTCGGTTGTGTAGGTGTCGAGTTATCAGCAGTGTATCAGCAATATTGATGACATTTCTGTAAAATTTCAAAACTGTAATTTCATGGAAATGGAATGGAATGAAACGAGGGATATCTGCTCCTTTTCATGTCCTGGTTTGTCATCTTCATCTTCTATTTACTTTGTCGCCAGGTGATTTTATTAAGATAGAAAAAAATCAAAATTGATGTCCAGTCAGTTGAAGGGCTATCCTATTTGAGATCTACAGTTGAATTAACTATTTTGTCTTGACTAGCGTTAGATGATTTGATCTATTTTAGATCACTCGTCTCTCAATGGGTCAGTCTTGAAAGAGAAATCTAGTTAAAACTTCGCCTGACTTTATCAAGAATAGAATATGTTAATTGTAAACATCTTGACTAAATTGTCTCCATCCTATAGAAAAGCCAATGTCTCCTTAAAAAAAAAAAAAAAAAAAAAAAAAAAAAAAAAAAAAATGGTGATAGACAGAATATAATTAGTCAAGTGTGTCACAAAAGAGAGAGGTACCACACAAGATTTCTTCTTTTATTTACGACCCAAACTCGTTTAAGCAGGTAAGAAAGAGCTGATGCGAGGAAAACCATTTCTCCATTTCTGTTGTTCGTGCGATGAACAGAGGCGTGGGTGGACGGCTTGAGCACGAATCCTCGCTCCCAGTATTTCTATATTTTGTATGTTTGTGCGAGTGTTTGTGTGTGTGATTCACGTGTTGGACTCGTGATCTACAGTTATTACCCTCCCGGAAGAGAGCTCAGAGCTCACATATCACCGATCTATGGGTAATGTTGTGACCTTTACACGCACACATACCCCAACTTCCCGCCCGCGAGAGTTGGAATAACGACGCGCAGCGCAGCAATACTGAAATTATTTCAGCCCTGGGCGGGATTCAAACCTGGACCGCCGGAGTGACGGCTGGGAACTCTAACCACCGCGCCATCGTGTGTGTGTGTGTGTGTGTGTGTGTGTGTGTGTGTGTGTATTTACCTAGTTGTATTTACCTAGTTGTATCTTACGGGGAGGGGAGCTACGCTCGTGGTGTCCCGTCTCTGTATCTCAGTGTATAAATTACTCTTAAATTCGTGTATGGTTTTTGCACACACTATTGTTTCCTCTAGTTTGTTCCATACATCCACCACCCTGCGGGGAAAGGTGTTCTTTTTCAGGTCTCTTCTATAATTGTCCTTTTTGAGCTTCCTTCCATGTCCCCTTGTATTTCTCTTATCACAATTTAGTAAGTCTTCTCTATCAAGGATTTCCATACCTCTCATGATTCTATAGTCAACAAGTCACCTCTCTCTCTTCTTTGTTCCAGAGTTGGTACATACATACATACATATACCAAAGCTTTTTCCCCCTTTCAAGGGAGGTAGCCAAAAAGGGAAAGGCATAAAAACACTCCCACCCATTTCATCCCTAAATACACTCCACACCCCTCCCACCCTCCCTCTCATCTGAGCACCTCCTGGATGACGGGTCATCCCTGCACCTTGCCCACCACCCTGGGTCAGAAGCAGTGTCGCAAGACACAGCACATCCACAGCAAGGCCGCTTCATTTAATCGGCGACCCCCCCTCTCCATTAATATCCAGAGTTGGTAATTCAAATATTGACAATCTCTCTTCAGGTGACAGTTTTGAAAGTGTTGGGGCCATCTTCGTAGTTGCTCTTTGGATTCTTTCAATTTTCCCTATAATTCTTTTGGTACTGGATGGCCAAAGTGTCGCTGCGTACAGTCTTCGTCTTATCAATGTGACTAGTGTGTGTGTGTGTGTGTGTGTGTGTGTGTGTGTGTGTGTGTGTGTGTGTGTGTGTGTGTGTGTGTGTGTGTGTGTGTGTGTGTGTGTGTGTGTGTGTGTGTGTGTGTGTGTGTGTGTGTGTGTGTGTGTGTGTGTGTGTGTGTGTGTGTGTGTGCGCGTGTGTGTGTGCGCGTGTGTGTGGACGCGCGTAAGTGCTGCTGCGCATGCGTGCGCGTGTGCGATCATATACGCGGCGTGAACCTATTACACTACCTAAAATAGCCGACGATAATTCTTCGCCATTGCTATCTCCACGGCAACCTTA
>NC_134781.1:71481858-71486858 GCF_046742065.1 Oratosquilla oratoria | reverse complement strand
GTGACAACAGATGACCCTTTCTCATAAACACAAAAACTCCTGTTCGATTCTCACTAGGTCATCAGGATCTGTCACACAGGTCGTGATGGCGCATATGACCTCAGGTAAGACAGAATCTAATTTTGTTTACGCACATTCCAAAGAGACGATCTCTACATCGAAGATACGCTATTAAGCGTAACATACGCAAGATGCCTCCTACATATCAAGTGGCACAAGTTCTTCGAACATGTTTACCAACATAGGGGTTAACGAAAGGAATAGATTTAGTAATCATGTACTGAACGCTGAAACAACTGGTTGTTTCAGGTGGTCAGGGACATGGAACTGTCCAGTGAAAGCCATATGGTCTCTTGTAGTCGTCCCATTCTTATGGAGGAGACTACACAGTCTAGGAGATGAAGGGAAGTTACAACCCCTTTTCTTTTATTCTGATTCTTCACATCTCCTCGGCTCTTCATCTCTACTACAGGATTTGTGGTCCTCGAAAAAGGGACATTAATAATTCACTGTACAACAAATTTCAGGATTAAGAAAAAAACATAGTTCTCATGTGCGTTTTATTATGAAGTTCAGTGTGCTGAATTCAAATTTTATAACAAAAATTTCATGCCACGTCACAATTTTTTGTAAATCGCTGTTTTAATAATTATGCAATTAATAGAGATTTCCAAGGTTCCATAAATGTATTTTGCTCCCAAAGTCAGATTAAATGTCTTCATTGTATTTATTTAATTAATATATAATGAATCGGCATGTTTGTTAGCTTTATATGATGTATTAACCTACAATCTATCATTTACTTCTTCTTTTATAAGACGTCTCAGGCGTGTCACGCTTCAGGTTCCAACAGAAGTCAGCCAGCATAGCAGGGCTCCATTTTCCCTTGTACCTGTTTTCCATTGACGCTATATCTTGATGGAACCTCTCTCCATGTTCATCACTCACATCTGCTGCATTCTCTGGGAAGAAGGACAGATGAGAATGAAGAAAGTGTATCTTCAGTGACATATTGCATCCGAGATCTTGGTAGCATTTGATTAGCCTCTCCACTTTACGCTCTCGCTGGGACTCTTGGTGCTTTCCCAGAAGCCCTTTGCATACATCTTTGAATGCATGCCAGGCCGCTAGCTCAGGTTCATCCATTGTCGCCTCAAAGTCCTCATCATTTATAAGCTTGCGAATCTGAGGGCCTACAAATCTTGGCATCACTAATTTTAGGGAAGATCCCTTTGAGATACTGGAAACAGGGCTTGGGATGTTGCAGTGCTTTGGTAAATTGCTTCATTAGGCCTAGTTTTATATGCAGTGGGGGCAAAATGATTTTCTCCTTCTTAACTAGTGGCTCATGAATTACATTATGGCATCCAAGCGTCATAGATTCCCGAGATGGCCATTCTGAGCGTATATAATGTTCTGATCTGGCCCTACTGTCCCACTTGCAAAGAAAGCACATAAATTTGGTGTATCCAGTTTGTAGCCCATTAAGTATGGCTACTACTTTCAAGTCTGCACAAATTAACCACTCATGCTCTTTGTAACTTATGCGGTCTAGAATAAAAGCAAGGTTCTCATATGTCTCTCTTAAAATGACTGAGTAAGCAACTGGAACTGAAGGCATGGTGTTCCCAATGTGCAACAGAACTGCTTTTATGCTGTAAAGGGATCCATCTATGAATAGCCTCCACTCATTGGGTTCATAGGACAGCTCAAGGGCACTGAATAGGCCTCTGATATCATTACAATAAGTCAAGTTGTTTTCCAAAGTGAAGAAATCCTGTAGATTTGCAGAACGCTTCCTAAATACTGTAATTCGAGGTCTTCATCCAACAGGTGCCATTGTTGCAAACGTGAGGCCAGGAGTTCACTCTGTTGCTTAGTAAGTATTAGATCACGAACTAGATCATTGAGTTCTGGTTGGGTGATGAGGTGTGGTTTCTTATCAGATTCAAGTTGTGTCGTATACGTTGCATCTTGAGATTCTGAATCGTCTGAGTTGCTCGTGTCATCGCTTGGTAGTTCAGAGGGCGGCTGTGGTACAGGAATATCACTTGAATGTAGAACTGGGCGAATAGCAGACTGAAGATCTGGATACACGATAGATTTCTTGCCTTTTCTGTTGCGACCTGCAGGAAAATAAAATAAAATCAGACTAAAAATGGATACTATTGGTTGTGATCACGTGCAAAAATAGTGGAAGTGCAACTTATTATGTATTTCGATCTTTTTTATTGATACATCTCTTGAAAATATATATAAAAACAGTAAAAAATAAACACTGAACACCCACCTTTAATATCCGTTAAGCAGAAGTAGCAATCTGTTGAGTGGTCCTTTGGCTCCCTCCAGACCATTGGTACGCCAAACATGAGGCCAGTCCCTTTGCCTTTCACCCAGGCAGAAAGGGAACTTGTACATCTGACACAACATATGTGAGGTGCCCAGCTTTTGTCCTGGTCACCCACTTTACATCCACAGTACAGCTCGTAAAGTTTCTTTACACGTTGAGTCAACTGTCTCTTGTATTGCCTTAATGTAACTGATCCACATATATAACAAAACTTGTCTGGCGAATTCTTGCATTCTCTAGGCATCTTAACTCTGTATCCTGTTAAGAAAAAAAACACATAGCTATGTGAAAAATTATATAAATGGTAAAAGCAACAAAAAATACCGTTCAGATAGACATTACGGGCACTGCTATTTACGAAGAACTGGAGGGTCACAGAAAGAAACGGATGTTATATTCGTGATCTACGCAAAAAATAACTCTAGAAAAGGATAGTCTCATTTCCGTTTTTTTTTTCATTGTTATACAGTGTAATTGAAGAGGTGAAATACGAACGAATACGAGCGACATTCAAAGCAGTTTCTGTAAAGGACAAAAACCCCAGGCATGAACATACGAAATATTAATTCAAAAGCTCTGACTTGCATGTGACTTGTCATAGCACCGACAACAGAGTAAAACGCAGGAGGTTATTTCCATGTACATTATCATTATCTATAATTGATCGTTTCCTACCTTTACTAGATTCAATCTCATACAAATACATGCTCATCATTGTCATTATAATCACCCCCACTTTATAGATTCTTTCGTCTATCTTGTATTCAGTGGACATGCGTTTTTTAAAGTATGATTTGAACATAGTCATGATAAATAAAGAGTGAGACCCACATAGGCTGTCGTTTTTGGAAGCTCTCTATATCCAGACTAGACATCCTGCTATCAGGTGGACCTCAAAGCATTGTTATTTGTAAGGCGACTGACAACGAAGTGAAGAGAACTGGCGGCAAACGGTGGCGGCAAAATGAGTGAGAGGGAGAGCAAACCAAAAGATGTTGTGGTAACCGTCTGGTCAAAATCGGGGCAGAAAGTGAACAAGAGGGAAGACAGGTAGAGGAGGAAAGAGGAAAGAGAAGGAGGAGGGGGAGGAAGTGACAAGGAGGAAGTGTAAAGGGATGGAGAGGACGGGAGAAGACGGGAGACTATCGAGAAGATGAGGAGAATTGATGGGTGAAAGGGGAGAGGACGGGGGAAAAGGGATAAGGGAAAGGGAAGGACAAGTAAGAGAGGGGAAGGGGGGAGTTAATGGAAGATGAAGGGGACGGGGAGGGAGAGTAAATGGGAATGAAGAGGAGGAGGAAGAGAAGGAAAAAGCGGAGGAGGAGGAGGAGGAGGAAGAAGAGGAGGAGGGGGAGGAAGAAGATGAGAAATAGGAGAACGAGGAGGAAGAGGAGGAGGAGGAGGAGAAGGTGATGGTCCAGCGGGCTAAGGAGGCAGAGAGAGATGGTGACAGAGCGACCGGCGAGATAACGAGGGAGGGACGGCGGAGTTTGAGGGAAAGAAAGAGGAAGAAGCTATAGGAGGAAGAAGAGATGAAGGAGGAGGAAGAGAAAAAGGAAAAAGGGAAGGAATGAAGGAAGAAAGGAAAAGGAGAAGAAGGATAAGGAAAGGAGAAAGAAGTAAGGGCGAATGAAGGCAGAAGAAGAGAAGAGGAAGAGGAAGAGACAAGAAAGTAAGAATAGGAAGTTAAGGATATTGGAGGAAAGGGATAAGAAAAGAAAGAGAGATGGGAAAGGAGGGAGAGAGAGTAAAACATGGTGGTGGAGGAGGAGGATGAAGGAAGAAATGAAGATGAAATTGAGAATGAGACCAAGAGGGAGAAGATAGAGGAGGAAAGGAAGAGGGAAAATTTAAGAAGTGGATAAAGAAAAAATAGGAAGAAGATGAAAAGAGGGAAGAGTGAGGAAAATAGAGAAGAGGAATAGAAGCAATGGGAAGGTGGAGGAAAAATAGAAGGAAGTGGTGGAGAAGTAGGAGGGGGAGGAAAACCAAGGCGAGGAGGAGAAGAAAGAAGAGACGAGAAAAGAGTGGCTGGAAGGAGAAAAGAAGAAGAGACGGTGACAGACAGGAAAGGTGTTGGTGAGTAATAGTGTGCGGAAAGACATTAAGGGGGAGGCAGAGGGGCAGGTAGGGGGAGGAAGGGGGGGAGGAAGGGAGGAGGGGGAGGGAGGGAGGGAGGGAGGGGGAAGGGAGATTAGAGGGTCTGGAGAAGAAGCAGAAGACGGGGACAGATTCCAGTTGCTTGAAGACAGCATGGAGCTCCAAGAACCCAAGAGACTTAAAGTCTGAGACTCGTTAAGAAGGAAAACAGTTCCTGGGGGAGACTATTAAGGTGACATAGAGATTGATAAAGAGCTTTGTCTAGAGACTACAAATATGTGAGAGACCTATCTTAGGACTTTGAGACCACAGGATGAGACTTGTAAGAGACCCTTCGAGGAAATTACATAAGAACATAAGAATGAAGGAGACTGCAAGAGACCATAAGGCCTACACTAGGCAGCTCCGTATCCATCACCACCTGTCATCCCCATCCATAAAGTTGTCTAATCGTTTTTTAAAACAACTAATAGTTTCAGCGCTTACTACATGGTTACTAAGTTTATTCCATTCATCGACCACCCTATTAGTAAACCAATTCTTGCCTATT
>NC_134781.1:71466858-71471858 GCF_046742065.1 Oratosquilla oratoria | reverse complement strand
AAAAGAAGTGTGGAAGGCAGAGGTGGAGGGAGTGAAACTTGAGGGTACGGCCGAGGATAAGATGGATGAATGGGTGTGAAGGAGGCGTTGAGCAAGAGGGGTATATCTGTTGAACGAAGAAGGCAGAAGGCAGGAGAAAGGGATGAATGTGTATGGATAATACTGTTATTCAAGGAAGGGAGGAAGTGGAGATGGGAGGATTGGGTATGCTTATATGTGAATGATATTTTGACGCAGACCAAAGGGATTTATCCCAGACTTTCTCTTTTTCTGCACGAGGGGACGGAGGGGGGGGGTTCTCCGATTAAGTAGAACAGCCTTGCTGTGGATGTACTGTGTCTTGCTGCATTCAGTTTGACCAGGGCAGAGGGAGCATCCAGGGATGACCCGTCATCCATAAGGAACTGAGATGGGAAGGGTAGAAAGGGTGGTGCAGGAGAGTGAAAAGGGTGGAAATAGGTACGTGCCTCCCTTATAAGGGGGAAAAAAGCTCGTGGTGTATGTATGCATATATATATATATATATTTATATATATATATATATATATATATATATACATATATATATGATATATACATATGCACACATACACATACACACACACACACACATTATATATATATATATATATACTAGACCACCCGTGACCCGTTGGGTCAAATAATATTCTAAATGATACGTTGTTAATGAAATGGTCAATAGAACCTTTATTAAGACAATGCTCTATTCAGTAGACGAAGGCAGTGGCTTGATTAGTTATAAGAAGTGATATGCAGAAGATTGTGACGTCATGTTGTTGCTTGGAACACTACGCATCATATGATTTATACGGTTCGTAATATTTTAATAAACTCATGCCTCATAGATACTAATTCAGGAGTTGGCTGTACTTTTAAATACTAAATATGAAAATTTTAGATATTAATGGTCAGAAAATATGTAATCGGAAAATTGGAAATTAAAAAATTGGCAAATTGGAAAATTAGCAGTTGTGACGTCACGCGCTCAGCGCTGGGGTTCCTTGGGACCAATCGAGCGGATGCCGTGACGTCATGTCTCTTCTTCTGATTGGTTGGTCCTCAGTCGTGACCATCATATCTCTTCTTTTGATTGGCTGGTCCTCAGTCGTGACGTCATATCTCTTCTTCTTTACTAGACGGTTTCAAGCAAGATAACAAACAAGATGATCAGAATTTTATTATATATATATGTATATATGTTGGGTCAAATAAAAATATAAATGATACGTTGTTGTAAGAAGTGAAATGCTGAAGATTGTGACGTCATGTCGTCGTTGCTTGGATCACTACGCATCATATGATGTCGTGACGTCATGTCTCTGCTTCTGATTGGCTGGTCCTCAGTCGTGACGTCATATCTCTTCTTCTGATTATCTGGTCCTCAGTCGTGACGTCATATCTTTTCTTCTGATTGGCTAGGTGACGGTTTCAAGATAACAAACAAGATGATCAGAATTATATATATATATATATTATATATATATATATTTATATTATACATATATATATATATATATATATGTGTGTGTGTGTGTGTGTGTGTGTGTGTGTGTGTGTGTGTGTGTGTGTGTGTGTGTGTGTGTGTGTGTGTGTGTGTGTGTGTGTGTGTGTGTGTGTATGTGTGTGTATGTGTGTGTGTGTGTATGTTTTGTGTGTGTGTCTGTGTGTGTGTGAGTGCGTGTGTGGGTGTACACGCGCCGGAACGTGCAGGTGCGTGGTGCATGGACGTGTGTGTTTTGTATTTGTGAGCACCCATCACCAACTCTGCTGTTACCATTTATGATTCAAACTATGAAATTTTCACTTTTGTTGCTGAGCATTTCATGGTTTCTGTATTGTTATTTTCGTCGGGATGGAAATTAAATTTTCATGGATGATACATGTGCAAGTTACATCTGAGTCGATGAATTCTGGTAACAAGTGAGAAAGGGTTGTAAGACAAAAATGAAAAGTCTTATTTGGAACGTCCCTTTTTGCGGTTGAAGAAGAATAGTCCCTTGCATGCAAAAACGACAGGGAAGGTCTTCGGAAATCCCCCGTGCCCGAGGGAGCCCATCCCGAGCCTCGGAAACTTCTTTTCTAACGTGTAAGAGGAATAACAGGAGTTTACCTCAGTGACCTTTGAAGATTATATATATATATATATATATATATATATATATATATATGTACATATATATATGTATATATATATGTATATATATACATATATATATTATATATATGTATATATGTTTATGTATATATATATATATGTATATACATGTATATATATATACATATGTATATATATATATATACATATATATGTATATATGTGTGTGTGTGTGTGTGTGTGTGTGTGTGTGTGTGTGTGTGTGTGTGTGTGTGTGTGTGTGTGTGTGTGTGTGTGTGTGTGTGTGTGTGTGTGTTTGCTTGTTTATAAGACTGGTATCTGCAAGGTTTGGAAGACTCTCCGATCGGGTCTTTCTCAACATCGTCCTAAACAGTTGGAACCAAAGTTAATGTCTACCTTGCGGTCTTCTTGTCACTCTTGCTGAATAGCATTGAAACTTGGACTCTATACAATTCCCAGACCAGAATATTGGGACCTTGACACATTAATGCCCTGCATATCATTACTAATATCACTTGGTGTTAACGTATCCCACATGTAAATACCTTACAACTTACAAAATGCTTCCACCCTCAGCATTGAATGCATGACAGTGGGCCGTCAGCTACGATGGATCTGTCATGTGATCAGGATGCCTGAATGGCATTTATCGCACCAAACACACTTACGAACTGAAGACTGGGACTCGGTCAATTAGACCTTCTAAATGTAGTTTAAAGATCATATCAAAACTACCCTTAAAGCATGTAACATCTCTGTTGATCAGTTTGAAGACTTAGTTACTGATCAGTTGACCTGGCTGTTCATCGACTGTTCATCAAGCTGTTGAAACCTTCGAGGCAGTTCGGACAAGGATTGAACAAGAATGTCAGACACGAGCCTATGACGCGTGGTCCTGTTGACCAAGCAGAGCACAGGGCATCCCTTGTCCTTCGTGTGGAACGATCTGTGCCTTGGAAGTTATACCAAAGAAGTCATGGACAAAGAAAGTAAACTATAACCAAAGATAAATCAAACTTCGCGGTAATCTAGTATATGTAAATATATGTACATGTCTATGTCTATGTCTGTCTATGTCTATTTATATGTATATGTATATGTATATGTATATGTATATGTATATGTATATATATATGTATATGTATATGTATATATGTATATGTATGTGTATTTATATATGTATATGTATACACGTATGTATATGTATATGTATATGTATATGTATATGTATACGAATATGTATATGTATATTATATATGTATATGTATATGTATATGTATATGTATACACTTATGTATATCTATATGTATATGTATGTGCAAAGAAATCACAAAACACACGTGATAAACTATTTTTGCAGAAACCACCTGGAAATTGAAAAAACAGATACCGAACGTTTTCGTCTATTTAGACATTTTCAAAGGTATATGTATATGTATATGTATATGTATATGTATATATGTATATGTACATGAATATGTATATATATGTATATAGATATACATATACATATATGCATACACGATGCTGATTCTTATTATATTAAGTTCAATTCTCCACATGTTTTCCGTCACAGCACCGAAAAAGATAGTAGCGATAATCTCAGCCATCTGTGATAACATTTCCTCTGTGAAATCAGTTCATCTGGCATTAGCCAGAATAAATCCTGTAAAGTACGTTTATTTCGAGAAAGGGACAAAGATAACCCTTGATAAGAAACGATGAGATGATGGGGTACAGCAGTGATATCTTCGGAAAAAATCGCGTCAAATTTCATCAACTCTTTGTCAGCACTATCTCGGTTATGAAGTCGGGCAGGTGGGGGTGGCCATGGGGAAGAGTTCCTTCAAAGGTCCAGAGAGAGAAAGAGAAAGAGAAAGAGAAAGAGAAAGAGAGAGAGAGAGAGAGAGAGAGAGAGAGAGAGAGAGAGAGAGAGAGAAAGAGAGGAGTGAGAGAAAGAGAGGAGTGAGAGAGGAGTGTGAGAGAGAGGAGTGAAAGAGAGAGAGGAGTGAAAGAGAGAAAGAGGAGTGAAAGAGAGAGAGAGAGAGAGAGAGAGAGAGAGAGAGAGAGAGAGAGAGAGAGAGAGAGAGAGAGAGAGAGAGAGAGAGAGAGAGAGAGAGAGAGAGAGAGAGAGAGAGAGAGATGGAAGGAAAGTCCTGGCGCCATAGGGAAAAACATTCATACATTTCGATTCTTCACTCCTAATTCGCACATTTAATCGTCCCCACTCCCGAGATTTAATCTGGATTATATATATCGTCCCTCCAATATGTTGAGGGATTTACTAAATTCTACTTCTTTACAACGCCATAGAATTCTATTCAGCTGAGGAAAAAAACTACTCAGTAGAAGTAGGTCTCAGCCCTTCCATTAAATGAACTACGTTGTTACAAATTGACCAAAAAAATCGACCAAGTATTTCACTGCGTTCAAGATGAGACAGCTTCGTCCAATGAAGATTCTGCGTCAACTCCAGCACCCAATAAATCCTCAGGAACCTAGAAAGTAGGCTGAGGACAAGTCTAACTCCTTTGTGTTTGTTCCTCACTTTTCCCACGCCTGAATAAAACCATCTGCAGTTAGTCGAAACAGAATTCCATAAACGAAGGAAACGTATCGATGAGGGGGAAGACCCGTGACAGCGGCCTCAGGGGTTATGGTCACTGTGAGTGCGTGAAAGGCATAAGAAGGGAGAGAGTGGGTGCGGATGAGGAGGAGGAGGAGAAGGTGGGAGAGAGGGTAAGAGGTGAGAAGTTCTGGGTGTATTGGGTGGAAGGAGAGGCAAGAATCTGCTATAGAAGAGGGAAGGAGGAAGAAACAAAAGTGGAGAAGGAAGAAGGAGGATTAAGGTAAGAGAGGAAAT
>NC_134781.1:71449358-71451858 GCF_046742065.1 Oratosquilla oratoria | reverse complement strand
ATATATATATATATATATGTATATGTACATATATATGTAATATAAATATATATATATATATATATATATATATATACAGATATATGTATGTATATATATATATATATATATATATATATATATATATATACTAGCCAAATTACCTGCGCGTTGCAGTGAGTTCGTGAATAATCCCTAACCTAACCATACCTCACCTAACTTTAACCCTTAACCCTAACCAAAATATATTATTTTTAATGAAATATAACTTTAAACACTCCCCCTCTCAGGTGTGCGCCCCCTACCCGAAAGTAGGGAAACCTTAGTCTGAAAATACATGCATACACAAACCCAAATATCATGTACACATTCTTTTGTGTGCGTGCATGTGTATGTGTGGATTGACAATAAATGTTTACAGCTAAAAGGTGAAGAAATGTATCTCGTTTATTTATCTTCAGATTATATATGGTAATAAGGGTTTATTTTCAAAAACCTAGGAGTAGTTTGTGAATAATCAATTTCCTCCCGCACTAAAATTAAATAAAAATAACCAATATTTCAACATTTGGTAAAATTATACAATACTTTTACATTTACATTCTTTTTTCTTACAAAAGCTATCATGGTTTATGGCAACATTAATTTCACAAATATAAATAGTATTTATGAACACATACAATGGTTTGTTTAATCATATTAATTCTTATGTCACAAAAATAATACGCGACTTAAGGGGACTCTGCAATAGTGGCTTGTTCCCTCACCATAAACCACCTAAATTTAACCCTTAACCCTAACCAAAATACATATATATATATATATTTCTTAAATGAAATATAGTTATCCAAGTACCTGGAGTGATCGGGCATCAGAAAACATATGGTCATGAGGGGTCTATCTTCAAAACACTAGGAGTTCGTGTACAAACAAACAGACAGACAGACAGAGGCTACTACTTTATTATAGTGTATATATATGTATATATATATATATATATATATACATATATATATACATATATATACATATATATATGAGAGTGTGTGTGTGTGTATTTACCTAGTTGTACCTAGTTGTATTTTACGGGAAGGGGAGCTATGCTCGTGAGGTCCCGTCTTCATATCTCATTTTATCTAAACTATTTTTAAATTCATGTATTGTTTTTGCACACACCACTTTCTCATCTAACTTGTTCCAACTGTCTATTGCTCTGTGAGGAAAGCTGTTCTTTTTCAAATCTCTTCTATAGTTGTCTTTTTTTATTTTCTTTCCGTGTCCTCTTGTATTTCTGTCATCCCATTTTATCAGATTCTCTCTATCAGTAATTTCTATGCCTTTCATGATTCTGTAAATAGCTATCAAATCTCCTCTCTCTCTTCTTTGCTCTAGTGTCTGTAGTTTAAGTTTTTGTAGTCTCTCTTCATATGATAGTTTTGAGAGTGTTGGTGCCAGTTTAGTAATTGCTCTTTGTATTCTTTCAAGTTTTTTTATACATTTTTTTGTACTTGGTGACCATATCGTTGCTGCATATTCCAATCTTAGTCTTATCAGGGTGACTAGGATTTTCCTCACCATTTCTTCATCCAGGTATGTAAATGCCACTTTGATTGTTCTTATTACATTATAAGTTTCTCCAAAAATCTTATTTATATGTTTCTCAGGTGACATATTATTCATAACAATGACTCCCAGGTCCCTCTCATTTTCTACTCTTTTTATTCCTTCTTCTCCCAAATTATATGATCCTGTTATTCTGTTTTTGCTTTTTCCAAATTCCATTATACTACACTTTTTTGTATTGAACTCCATCTCCCACTTCCTACTCCATTCTTGTACTTTATTTAGATCTCTCTGTAGTGATTCACAATCTTCTTCAGTTTTCACTCTTTTCAGTAATTTTGCATCATCTGCAAAGAAGCTCATATAGCTTTCAATTCCTTCATCCATATCATTAATATATATAGCAAACATTATTGGGGCCAGAACTGTTCCCTGCGGGACACCGCTTATTACTTCATTCCATTTTGAGTGCTGATCTCTTATCACTACTCGCATTTTTCTTTCTTGCAAAAAGTCTTCCATCCAATTTAGCAATTTACCTTGTATTCCTCCTTCATATTCTAATTTCTTAAGCAACTTCTTATGTGGTACTTTGTCAAAAGCTTTTTTTAGGTCTAGAAATGCACAATCAGCCCATCCATCTCTTTCTTGTATTATATCTATTAGCCTTGAATAGAAACATATTAAATTGGTGACGCATGATCGTCCTTGTCTGAATCCAAATTGCCTTGGATTTAGTACGTTGTTTTTTTCCAAGTATTTTACCCATCTACTTTTGATAATTCTTTCACATATTTTTGCTATTGTACTTGTTAGAGAGACTGGTCTATAGTTGGTAGGTTCTTCTTTATTTCCTCCTTTATATATAGGTACTATATTTGCTTTTTTCCAATCTTCTGGAACTTTTCCTTCTTTTAAGGAACTGCTTATTATGCTATGTATTTTGTCTGCCAGTTCA
>NC_134781.1:71439358-71444358 GCF_046742065.1 Oratosquilla oratoria | reverse complement strand
CTCGTTTGATAAAAATATGTTTTAAAGGCAAAACATATCGCACATGATTACTATACAGTATGTCATTTCTAATTTTAAAGTGATTTTTTTAGATAAAATAATCGAATCGTCTGTTGAAGGAACGATTTTGATAGAATACGTATATCAAGACGAACAAATCATTAAGAGCTGTAGAAGAGATTGGATCAATTATATATGAGAAATTCGAACCAATTCTTTGACCAATGGCTATGAAGAGAAAACCCATGATAAAAAGGGGATATTATTCGTAACATTTTCTGCAGCGCCAGAACATTGCTAAGAAATCAACGTCTTCCGCTGAATTATTAATCATATTGTTTGTAAATATTCATCAGATCATATCTATTACACACAGAAAAACACACACATGCACACTAACACACAAACATGTATACACACACCCGTGTCTGTGTAAGTTTCTATGTGCGCGTCTGCGCGTTTGTTTCTTGTTTGTGTCACTTTAAAGATGCTGTGACTTAATCCTTTAAGAGTAGAGGCTCTAAGCTGCAGAGAATGATTAAACTCGAACTAGAACAAAATCCCCAAATAAACAGTGCAGAGTCCTCCAAGGTTCACCTGTCGAACGTAATGAACGTAAGGAACGTCATGAACATAGTGAACGTAATGAACGTAACACAATGAACGTAATGAAGGTAAGGAACGTAAGGAACGTAATGAATGTAAGGAACATAAAGAAAACTTTCCTATGTAGGCTAGTGAGCATATCGGAAGGACAGACACCCGCTCTCCCACTTTTTCCACAACAAAACACAAGGGGGACAAACCAAAGAACTTAAAACTGAGCGACCTCTTTCTCGTCCTGAAGAGTCGCGGGCAGAGGGCATAAGTTAAATCTTACTCCAGGAGGTGCTTATCTATGACCCAAGCAAGCCGTCACCTTTGTCTTCTGTGCTCGAGCAGCCCTGGCTAATGGCAGTCATCGGTAACCGTTGATATTAAATACAGTCCACGTAGCAAGATTGGTGCGAAAGTCGACGCGATATTTCGACACGCAAAATGAACATGTATACGTACACATGTATGACTGTACTTATCTAACTGTATTTCTATGTATGTGCATGCATGTATATCATATACATACATATATATATATATATATATATATATATATATATATGTGTGTGTGTGTGTGTGTGTGTGTGTGTGTGTGTGTGTGTGTGTGTGTGTGTGTGTGTGTGTGTGTGCGCGTGCGTGTATGTGTGTGTGTGTGTGTGTGTGTGTGTGTGTGTGTGTGTGTGTGTGTGTGTGTGTGTGTGTATGTGTGTGTGTGTGCGTGTATGTGTGTGTGTGTGCGTGTATGTGTGTGTGTGTGTGTGTGTGTGTGTGTGTGTGTGTGTGTGTGTGTGTGTGTGTGTGTGTGTGTGTGCGTGTATGTGTGTGTGTGTGTGTGTGTGTATATGTACACATATATACCGTATATACACATATACATATATATATATATATATATATATACATATAAAATGCACGTACCTGTATACAAGCACGTTACATTGAATTACAATGATGGGATATTCCGACAGGAGATTTTTCGTCTTATGATGATGTCAGATTAAAAAGAAAATGAAATGATTTGCGTGGGTGATTGTATAAGTGAACTCTAAAGCTTCAAAATGTATTACATATAATTACCTCGGTTGGAACGATGCATATGTATGTATGTATGTATGTATATATATGTATGTATGTATGTATGTATGTATGTATGTATGTATGTATGTATGTATGTATGTATGTATGTATGTATGTGTGCGTGTATGTGTGTGTATGTATATATGTATGTATGTATGTGTGTATGTATGTATGTACGTATGTATGTATGTATGTATGTATATATTTATGTATGCATGTATGTATAGATACATGCATTTATGTATATATGTATTTATGTATGAATGCATATATGTATGTATCTATGTGTGTGTGTATTTATGTATGTATACATACATGCATTTATGTATGTATGTTTGTACGTATGTATGTATCTATACATGTGTGTATGTATAAATATATACATGCGTGTATGTATATGTGTATATATTAATAACAGCGATGACATCAATCTGTAGCTATCTAATGTAATTACTGACGTGAGAGAATATTGTTAGTCCATCACAATGACGTCATCCGTACGTGGAAGGCACGAGATCTCTCAATCTGGAGAATGTGTGGAGAGAGGAGGAGGGGGGGAGGGGGGAAACTCAATCAAGAAGATGAAGTTTCGAGTCCAAACGGTGACGAGATGTCCGAGGTATTACGGAACACCGAAATGACCTCTTGCATATGATGGTGTTACCCTCTTTAGCTCCATAGAATCGTCTGGTCAGGAGCAGAGCATTAGTGAGATCACCCAACCCCATGTCTGAAGTCCATGAACATGTACGTGAATGGACAAAACGTCAAGGTGATTTCTGGGTGTCCCTAGCTGCTGTGGCGCACTGGATTCCATCTCGCTTTGCACTGCTAGGATAACTAATCCATATCCAATAGATCCCTGTGACCTACTTGCCCCTGCCATTCGAGCTCATAGGGTTAAGGTGACTGTTTTGGTCGTGGTTAAGCGCCTCCCAGCGTATATCAAGGGTGTAGACATTCTTTATAACACCTTCGCTAGGGTGACGTTCCGAAGCTGAATGAAATCAACTGTCATTAATCAGAATAAACTCTGTAGCGCAGGTCAGCGTATCGTAGGGTTTAACCGCGATAGTTTAACCTCCTTCGATGTAGTTAAGTTTCGTCTTTGAAACGAATAAAACCTTTTGCCGTGAAACAAATTTAACTCTAGTGAGGGTCAACATAAAAAACGGGATCCCTCAATTTTAGTGTAACTGGCGCACTTTACATATGATATTCTGGTAAATAACAAACAATTCTATTCAGATTATGGGGATGTTACCTTAGTACAGAGGTAACTGCTGTCCTGATCCACTCGCTGCGATTACATGAGAAACCAGTTGTTATTTTGTCGAACGTCAAGTGATTTCGTTCGACCTGGGAGACGTCTCCGAGGGTGAGGGAGTTGTGTACATACTCTCGACTTATGAAATTCTGTCGCCTTTGCCCTACTGTGTACTTTGGATACTTTGAGCACTGTCCGTCCTGTGAGAAGTTTTACTAATTTATTCTGGCTAACTCCACGCGATTATATTCACCATAGAACCGAAAGACTTGAGGGTCTTATTCTTAAAAAAAAAAAAAAAAATAGGACTGAGTAATATTTTCTATTGTCAGAAAATAGAAATTTACTAACTTCTTTGGCTGTACTTATGAAAAAATATCCATAAGATTTGATAGAAAATCGAGTAAACCAAACTTAACTAGAAAGAACAAGTGAAAATAGATTTTCTAACTTATGGAGAAAGTCTTAGGAGCACGACCCCTAGTATCCTGACTCCATGGCCAACCCTCAAGTGAATGAAATCATCTGGCGTTAGTATAAAGGCGATCGAATGGGATGATCGAAAGTTCCAGCCTTTGATGAATAAAGTGGTCTGGCGTTAACTAAGCCTAAGTCAGTAGCCCAATCGCCTGGATCAAACGGGGTTATTGGGACCAATTTAATTTGCTCAGGGTGTGCGTAATCCCTCAGTTGAATGTTATCATACTGGGCTATTTTCCCTTCGACTCTTCTGAGTCTGATATACTGGAGGAAAATGATTTTCCTCCAGCATATTAAATGACATTGTATGTAATTTTGTTGAGAAAATAAAATAGTTTACCGTAGTTATTTTGCGGCGGAAAAAGTTCTGGAAGTGGGCGGTTCCGTCAAATTAATCGGAAGTTGGAAGTAAAATAGTCCAGTGTGATAGTCCCTTGAGTTAGAGTCGCGATGTGTCAACAAGCCACCCCTAAGCTAAACAACATCGTCTGGATCGAGCAAGAACAGATCCTACAGATTATGTGGTCGCGTAACGAGTGGCTGACAAGGACGATAAGCTTGAGATTCTTTGCCTTAATGGGTTACTTTTTAAGACCAAGCTCAGTTCCAATGACCGGAGTCAGGAGGATTTGAGTGAATCCTCTTTGGACGCCTCGGCGTGTTTGACCCATCAAAAGCCGCGCGGATTTACTCTTAACTGAAATGCTATAAGAGGAGTCCACGGCTACTGTTTCAAAGGCGCCCGCGAACACAAAAATATCATTCGATTCTGGTGATCAAAGATTTATGAATATTACGGCAGGTCCGTTCATATGGGGACAGTTCTATGTTATGTACTTCATTAGAGACATATCTATGTCACGTATTTTTATGATATTCTGTCCGTTGTTTTGGACAATTCACTCGTGCCAGATGTTCATTTTAACATTTTCTGCAACGGAATCCAAGTTTCCTATTTCAGAAGCGTTAAATATACTGGATCCCATATTCTGCTTTTGATCTCTCTCTTACATTTTCTATTTCATTAATTTCCGTGGGAGTCTATCAAAAACGTGGTATCTCTTCCATATCAAAGGATGGGAAACTATATTACAATGTCATTATTTATATTGCAATATAATTACATTATAATAAGAGGGAGACAAATTAGTTTTGGTGGGTATATTCCTAGGCTGGCTACCTCCCTTATAAGGTAAAAAAGAAGGATTTTGGTGTATAGATAGATGGATAGATAGATATGGATAGGTGACAGTAAGTCAACAGCGTTACATACGTGATATTGGAAAAGGAAAATGTGTCCATTTCTATTACAATATGATATAGATAACGTGACGACATACAAACGACGCTGGACATTTGGCATTAGATTTACAAATTCCATTCTTTCTGGTCACTCATCGTATCGCATAAGGAGATTAGACAATGTTGACAGTTTCTGTTAAGTGCGAACCTAGGACTGAAGCTCGTGCTATCTCTGATAGCGAGAGAGATAAGAGAGATAAGGAAAAGATTACAAGAGCCTACCTCACTCTTTCATCGTAGGGACACTTTTTCATGCTGAGATGCAATTTTAGTCCGG
>NC_134781.1:71421858-71434358 GCF_046742065.1 Oratosquilla oratoria | reverse complement strand
TATATGTGTGTTTATGTGCGTGTGTCTGTGTGCGATTGTACATGTGTGTGTACGTGTATGTATGTGTGTGAATATGATAAAGTTGAATGGGGCCATCCTTCAAGATAAGTAATTTAGAGAATGCTTCGCCACTACAGCAACCATAAAATACTCCCCCAAAAATTAAAATACAGTTAAGCAATATTATTTTGAGAGCTAATCATAGTACAAATACGCATAGAATTAATCTTCTGACAATAAAACATGTATTTATTAATTAATCTGAAGAAAGAGAATAATTCAATTTCAAGGTTCGTTGTGCAATTCAGATGACGTCCCTCCACTTCACTGAGCAGGGAAGGCGAAGAAGACGTTCGTTGTTTTAGTTGACCTGTTTAAAATTATTTAGGTTCTACCTAACATCACAAAATTTCTTTCACCTAAAAAAAGGATCATAGCAAAGTGCTTCAAGTGTGACTAATCTTCTATCTTTTTACACTAAAGTATATAAGGCATCAGATAACAATGATAGTTACGATCTTATTTACCTTGACTTTAGCAAAGCGTTCGACAAGGTGCCCCACCAGAGATTGCTAAATAAAATCAAAGTCCATGGCATAGGAGGAAAAGTGTTAGAATGGACTAGAGCTTGGATCAGTGACAAAACAGCGGGTCACCATAAATGGTGTAAAACCAATTGGGGAAGAGTTTCTAGTGGAGTTCCTCAGGGCTCGATTTTGGGTCCCTTATTGTTCATTATGTTCATAAGCGACTTGGACAATGGAATTAATAGTGATGTCAGTAAGTTTGCGGACGACACAAAAATATGACGCCTAATTAGGTCAGGAGAAGACGCCGAGATTCTGCAGGATGATTGCAACAAATTGTTCACATGGTCGGTGAAATGGTAAATGGACATCAATATCTCAAAGTGCAGTGTATTAAACGTAGGGCTACACAATCCCAAAAACAGATATAGCTTAGATAACACGTTTTCAGAGAAAACTGAATGAGAGAGAGACTTGGGAGTTCTGGTGAGTCCTGACCTTAAATCCAGGAAATAGTGCATTAGCGCCAAGAATAAAGCTAAAAGAGCATTACGTTTCATTGCTAGGACGGTTACAAATAGAAGTGCAGAGGTAATTATCAAACTCTATCTAGCGTTAGTTAGACCCATTCTTGACTATGTGGTACAGATTTGGTCTCCGTCCTATAGAATGGAGATCAATTCACTAGAATCAGTACAGGGGGGAATGATCAAAATGATACATGGACTCAGAAATTTACCTTACGAGGAGAGGCTTAGGCAACTTAACTTACACTCTCTGGAAAAACGCAGAGTGCGGGATGATCTAATAAAGGTATTCAAGTGGATCAAAGGCTTTAACAAGGGTGACGCAAATATGGCCATCATATTAAGACAACAGGGCAGGACTCGCAGTAATGAATTCAAATAGGACAAACGTAGATTTAAGAAGGAAATAGGCAAGAATTTGTTTACTAATAGGGTGTTCAACGAATGGCATAGAATTAGTAACCATGTAGTGAGCGCTGAAACTATCGGTTGTTTTAAGAAACGGTTAGACAACTTTATGGATAGGGATGACAGGTGGTAATGGACATGGAACTGCCTAGTACAGGCCTTATAGTCTCTTGCAGTCTCCTTCATTCCTATATTCTTATAAGCCTGGGTGAGTTTTCAAAAGGAGGATATTGCGAGAGTGAAGGCGAGGGGAAGGGGTGAGTGTGTGAGTGTGTGAGTGTGTGAGTGGGTGAGGGACAAGAGCAGAATAAATCATAATACATAATGATGTTCTCTTGATTGCCCCGTCCCCCTTCTTTCAATTTAAATCACTTTTTTCACGGTAGAGGTGACGACCTGGATAATCTCCATCAGGCGGATTTTCTTTACCTTTTGGGCACTTTTCCTACCGACCCCTCCACCCCCAACCTTTCATCCCTCACTTTTATTTTCTCTCTCTTTCCCTCGCTCTATTTCTCCCTTCTTCCCTATCTACCATTTTCTCCATTCCTTATTCCTTTTCTCCCTTCATCTCCCGCCCTCGTTCTCCCTTCTCTCTCTCTCTCTCTCTCTTTCCCTTTTACTTCTCTCTGTTCTATATCTCTCTCTTCTGTCTCTCTCTCTCTTCCACCTTTGTCTCCCTTTCACCACTCTCTCTTTCTCTCCCTATCCCTATCCCTCTTCCTCTTCCTCTCCCCTCTTTCTCTCTCTCTCTCTCTCCTCATTCTGTCCTCTCTATCTCCTCTCCTGTCTCTCCCTTTTCTCTCTTCTCCTCTCTCTCTCTCTCTCTCTCTCTCTCTCTCTCTCTCTCTCTCTCTCTCTCTCTCTCTCTTTCTCTTTCTCTCTCTCTGTGTCTCTCTCTGCCTCTTTCTCTCTCTCTTGCCCTTTCTCTCTCTCGCCCTTTCTCTCTCTTCCTCTCCCTCTCCTTCTCTCTCTCCCTCTCTTCCTCTCCCTCCCTCTGCCACCCACATTTCCTCCCACCCTCCCTCCCTTTCACTCCTGTTCCTTTCCATCCCCTCAGCTCCTTTCTTCCTTCCAGTCCGCCTCATGTTCTTTCTTCGTCAGAGTCCCCTTCGCCTCCCTCCCGACCTCCACAAATACCAAACTGTAAAACTGCGTGGGCGGATTTCTTGTAATTAAAATTCACACAAACCACAGGCCTCTGTTATTCTATCTTGTTTCCTTGCTTTCTCCCACTCTGCCCCCGTCCATTTCTTCCTTATTTTTGCTCTTACCATCTTCCTCTTCCTTATTCATATCTTCATCATTACAAATGTCTTATCTATACCAACCCTCAATCAATGTAAATATTTGTCAATCTTGTATATGGATGTATAGATATATAGATGGACAGGTGAATAGATACATAGATGGATACATATGTATAGACGCAAAACATATACAGATGTACGAGTATTGATATACAGATGTATAGATGCATAGATGTATAGTTGTATAAACGTAAAGATGTATAGAAGTATAAAGGTACAGGTGTATAGATGTGAAGTTATTTAGATGTACAGAGGTACAGATCCATAAATGTGAAGGTGTTTAGATGTACAGATGTACAGAGGTACAGATCCATAAATGTGAAGGTGTTTAAATGCATATATGTATAGGTGTATAGATGTACAGATAATAAGGATGAACTTAATGTATACACGCACACACACACACACACACACACACACACACACACACACACACACACACACACACACACACACACACACACACACACACACACACACACACACACACACACACACACACACACACACATATATATATATATATATATATATATTCTGTTAAAAACGACAGCAAAAGAATTATTAATTAGTTTTTTCCGTGAGCTCTCAAGCTTGCGAAAAGTAGATTTTTGGTCGGGGGAAAGGGAGTAAATCAAATTTTGGAAATTTGATTTACCCCCTTTCCCCCTACAAAAAATCTACTTTTCGCAAGCTAGAGCCCACACCCAAAAAACTAATTAATAATTCTTTTGCTGTCGTTTTTAACAGAATATGCCTCAGAGAGAATCTCCTGCCACGCTTCACCAATATATATATATATATATATATATATGTATATATATATATATGTATATATATATGTATATATATATATATATATATTTATATGTATATATATTATCTCTCTTGATAGCGTATTGGGTTACGTCAATGTAACTTTGTTACGGGTTAGCTGGGTTCGAATCCTCGGCTCGTCCACGTTTCAATTTCCAACGGATACCTCCTTCGAGCGATTCTCAGTCTCGTTTGCGATGGTATGGAATTAAAAGTGATATGTGGTTGAAAAAGATATTAATTGATCACTGGGAACCATTCAGTGTGTTTGTATATATATATATATATATATATATATATATATATATATATACATATATATATATATATATATATATATATATATGTATATATATATATATATGTATATATATATATATATATATATATATATATAGAGAGAGAGAGAGAGAGAGAGAGAGAGAGAGAGAGAGAGAGAGAGAGAGAGAGAAAGAGAGAGTTACACCTACATGTGCAGTGGGCTAGGGGGTGTAACTAGCACTACGCCGTGCCAGATTCGAGTCATGAGCCCTTAAAGATGTAAATATAAGAGGACGAATAAATGATGAACATACACACAGAGAGCATGAGAGAGACCGTGCTTGAGTGCTTGCATCCATGAGATGGCATATATTGACGAGTTCATCTATCTTTTCTGTATTTTCAAATCACGCGTGGCTGAGTGCGTGCGCACTTGCAGTTTTGTGTAATTCCACCAACTACGCCAATCACCGTCTCTACCTGCATTCTCTTTTCTATGTATTTCTTACCGTGTCCTCCTGCCTCCCTACCACCTCCTACTCCTCCTCATCCTCTTCCTCTTCCTCCGTTTTGTCCCCAGGACAACATTCTCCTCCTCTTCCTCCATCTACTCCTCGTCCTCCATCTACTCCTCTTCCTTCGTCTCTACTCCTGTCGCCATCGCCCCAGCCTCCTTTACCTCTCTTCCTCCTCCTCCTCCTCCTCCTCCTTCTCTCCCGTTTCCATACACGCCACCGCCTCCTCCTTATCTTCCTCTTCCTCCGTCTCCACACCCACCTCCGCCTCCTCCTCCTCTTCTTCTTTCTCCCCCTCTTCCTCCTTTTCGTTCTCCACCTCCCATTTTCTCTTTACGGCGAGAAGGCCCGACTGCGGAGATGTGAATCGGAAAACGCGCCGAGGGCTCCCTGACGTTTGTCCCGATCAGGTCTTCGTCCAGAGTTCGAGAGTTCATTTTCCCACGTTTAGGCTCCTCGTGCGAACTTCTCACAGCACTCATTCTAACATCACTTGTTTCATGATAAGCAAATTCTGTATCCTCCTCTTCTCTCTCTCTCTCTCTCTCTCTCTCTCTCTCTCTCTCTCTCTCTCTCTCTCTCTCTCTCTCTCTCTCGGTGTGTGTGTGTGTGTGTGTGTGTGTGTGTGTGTGTGTGTGTGTGTGTGTGTGTGTGTGTGTGTGTGTGTGTGTGTGTGTGTGTGTGTGTGTGCGTGTGTGTGTGCGTGTGTGTGCGTGTGTGTGTGTGCGTGTGTGTGTGCGTGTGTGTGTGCGTGTGTGTGTGCGTGTGTGTGTGCGTGTGTATGTGTGCGTGTGTATGTGTGCGTGTGTGTGTGCGTGTGTGTTTTCTTTACAGCACATTTCTTTTGTCTGTAAATAGAAATATTGATTAATTACAAATTACGTCGAATGAAGAGGACCGCAAGTTAATAATCTCTAATTGGAATTCTTTTTAGCTGAAGGCACTTCATGCCTGAACAATCCGTCCGAAATCGTCCTTCAGCCTCTTCAACGGCGTCTGCTTAAACTCTCCTTCTTAAGCCTTCGTGCCGGAAATTATAGCAAACGCATCTCAATTGTCCTGGTCTGTGGACTCGGCTCCCTACCCATCTCGACACCTTCACGTTCAGATTCCCACGCCCTCTCCAGTTCCACGATGACTCCCCCCCACACTGTTTTCGCCTGTGCCTACCTCAGTTTGTTGTCACGTAAGAACGAAAGAGACTGCAAGAGACTCTAGGTCTTACACTAGGCAGTTCTATATCCATTACTACCTATCATCTCCATCCATAAAAGTATCTAACCTTCTCTTACAACAGTAAACCAGTTATGCCTATTTCTTTTTTAAACCTAGAATTATCCACTTTGAACCCATTACTACGAGTCTTGCCTTGCTATCTTAATATAATGTCCTTGCCTGCATCACCCTTGTTAAAGCCCTTGACCCACTTGGGTACCTCTATAAGATCATCCCCACAGAAGCACCTCTTTCGGTTCTCCAGATTCATCGGTGCTGTTGTCGCATTCATGTCCATGGCCACCACTCTCACCCCGCGGCTACTTGATGACCTCCTTTACGAGTTCTGTTCTGTCTAAGGTCGATGGAAAAACACCCACACCCACCCACATCCACACCCACACACATACACACACACACACACATATATATATATATATGTATGTATATATATATATATATACTGTATATACATACATATATACAAGTCCACCGAAAGAGAACTAATGATTGGGTCAATTACGGCCTAAAACTTCTGTTTGGAAGAAAGGAGAGCTACTTTGAGGACCTGGCGCAGCTGTGGTGTTGGTCTGAGTGCGCGAAGGAACTTATGGAGACTGGGATAACGGAGAAAAGGAGTTGCCGCTAGAGGCGGAAGAGTGACCAGAGTCAGAAAAAAGGAGTGTAATTGTGAATGGAGGGAAGGGACTGGATAAGAGTGATTTAAAGGCATGGCGGAATGAGCGAGTCATTTTTTGAAGAGTTATCCATGAACGTTAGAGGAAGAATGATGGCATACATACATACATACATACATACATACATACATATATACATACATACATACATACATACATACAAACATATATGCATGCATGCATACATACATACATGCATACGCATGCACACACATACGTGCACATACACAGGCGCACACACACACACACACACACACACACACACACACACACACACACACACACACACACACACACACACACACACACACACACACACACACACACACACACACACACACACACACACACACACACACACACACACACATACACACACACACACACACACACACACACACACACACACACACACACACACACACACACACACACACACACACACACACACACACACACACACACACACACATACACACACACACACACGAGGGTAATAACTGTCGGTCACATATCCAACACGTGATCCAAGACCATGGTGAATCACACGCACACGCACACAAGCACACGCACACACACACACACACACACACACACACACACACACACACACACACACACACACACACACACACACACACACACACACAGAAGACCAGCCACCTCTTACTTAAAACAGCCCTCACCAGGAGAGAAAGGAACTTTAGAAATCACATGTCATCTATAGGTTTACATGCGCACGAGGGAAATGTGAACCCCCCTTTTACCTATATTGGAATGACGACAATGAGGTTATCCGCCTTTCATACCACCTGATGTCAGGAGCCACTAAAAACCACTTCAGAGAAGTCCATAGAGGCGGAAACATCCTAGAAGAAAATACTGAGATTCTGGAAATGTGTACAGGTGATAGACGTCTCCCAATCTTAGTAGTATTATACATTAAAGAGTTGAGCCTAAAATTAGATATACAAACAGATGATCGTAGGGCCCTCCCAAGCATGAGACAAATCGCCACAAATCCAAGCATGAGACATAACACCACAAATCCAAGAAAGAGAGAGAGAGAGAGAGAGAGAGAGAGAGAGAGAGAGAGAGAGAGAGAGAGAGAGAGAGAGAGAGAGAGAGAGAGAGAGAGAGAGAATGATTAATGTGCGTGGGTGGAGTGAAGTAGACAGTTGGGAGCTATCAGGAGTTAAAACATTGGCTTGATGCTGAATTGAAAGAAACTCGAGAGGAGGACGAAGCTAAAGAGAAGGAGAAGGAGAGTGAAGATGGGGAGGAGGAGGAGGAGGAGGGGGAGGAGGAGGAGGAGGAGGGGAGGAGGAGGAGTGGGAGGAGGAGGAGAAGGGGAGGGGGAGAAGGGGGAGGACTAGGAGCAGGAGGAGAAGGGGGAGGGGGAGGAGGAGGAGGAGGGGGAGGAGGAAGAGGAGGAGGAGGCCAAGGCCGAAGACGAGGATGAGGAACATAAGGAGAAAGATGACGAAGATGAGGAAGTGTAATGAAGTTTGGGTTAATGAGGAGACACGTAGAAGGAAGCAAAGGCACGGATAGCGTGTAAAAGAGTCAATATTAATTATGATGGAGGCCAAGAGGTATATGAAGTTATGGGAAACGGTGGAAGAAGTGGAGGAGAAAGCGAGGGAGGAAGAGAAAAGAAAAAGAGAAATGAAGAGAGATAATGAAGGAAGGAAAGCAAAAAGTCACAATGAAAGTTAGGAGAAAAAATAGAATAGAAAGAAAAAAAAATCCTCTTTTTTATTTCTCTTTTATGAGAGAAAATATGTAAGAAAATGTATTTATGAGAAAGAGAAAGAGAAACAAAGGGAAAAAGAAGAGAGGAAGGGTTGAAAGTAAAGGAAAGATGGGTAGGCGTAAAGGGAGGAATAGGAAAGAATAAATGAAAGAAGGAAATGAAGAAAGGAAGAAGAAAATAGGGAAGGAAGGAAGAAATGAAAAAAGGGATGAAAGAAGGAAGGAGAGGATGGAAGATACAAGGTAAAAAGGATGGAAAAAGAGAAAAGAAAGAAAGAAAGAAAGGAGCGTGGGAGGATGGGCGTAAGGAAGGTAGAAAGTGAGAGAGGAAAAGCATATTGGGGGGGAAAAAGGAGGGGAGGAGAGGAAGAGGGGAAGAGAAGAGAGGAGGAAGGAAAGCGGGTAGGAGAGGAGGAGGGGGCGTGGGAAGAGAGGGGAGGAGGGGAGGAGGGGAGGAGGGGAGGAGGAGCGAGGACAGATTGAGGGTGCAGGCCCGACTGACAGGAAAGGTACCTGTAGCTGCCGTGGTGTCAACCCGGACCCACTCAACGGGATTATGGAAAGGAGGAGGAGGAGGAGGAGGAGGAGGAGGAGGAGGAGGAGGAGGAGGAGGAGGAGGAGGAGGAGGAGGAGGAGTGGGAGGAGGAGGAGGAGAAAGAGGAAGAGAAGAAGGAGGAGGAGGAGAGCAGGGAGAAGGAGGAGTAGAGAAGGAGGAGGAAGAAGAGGAAGAGTAGAGGAGGAGAAAAAAAAAGAGTAGGAAGAGAAGAAGCAGTAAAAAGAGGAAGAGGCATTGGAAGAGAATGGGCAGAAGAAGAGGAGGAGAGAAAGAGAAAAAGGAAAATGAGTAGGGAAGGACGAGGAAGAGTAGAGGAGGATGAAGAGGGGGATGGGTAGGAACAGAATAGGGAAAAGGAAAAAGAGGAGGAGGAGGAGGAGGAGGTGGAGGAGGAGGAGGAGGAGGTGAAGGAGGAGGAGGAGGAGGAGGAGGAGGAGGTGGAGGAGGAGGAGGAGGAGGAGGTGAAGGAGGAGGAGGAGGAGGAGGAGGAGGAGGAGGAGCAGAGGTTTACGAAGAGAAGAGGGAGAAGGAAGAAGGGGAGGGTGAGTAGAAAATGGAAATGAAGAGTAGGTGGAGAAGCAAGAGAAGGTGGAACAAGAGGGAAATGAGAAGGAGCAGAAAGGGAAGGGAAAGGGAGAGAAAAAGAAGGTAGTGAGGGGGACACAGGGAAATTCAGGAATAGGGGAAGAGAGCAAAGACCAGGGAGAAAGAGATAAGGAGACAATTAGGGGAAAGAAGGTTTAAGGTAAGGGAAGGGGTGATAAGCCAAGACAATGGAGTGGGTGAGGATGACGGGAGGGGGAAGCCGGATAAAGCTACGACTAGGAAGTGAAGAGGGACAATACACACACACACACACACACACACACACACACACACACACACACACACACACACACACACACACACACACACACACACACACACACACACACACATATATATATATATATATATATATATATATATATATATATGCATATACATACATTAATGTATGGATGTATATATGTATGTGTATATATACAAAATGTCCTAAGGATTTGACGTGGGTAAGTGAGAAGCTAGGCGACTTTTCCACTGGAGTAAGTAAACAAGTGAGGGGAGGCACGGCAGGGAAAAGTAAATGAAAGAGAAAAGGAAGATAGAAAGAGAGAAAGCGAAAGAGAAAGAGAGAGAGAGAGAGAGAGAGAGAGAGAGAGAGAGAGAGAGAGAGAGAGAGAGAGAGAGAGAGAGAGAGAGAGAGAGAGAGAGAGGGAGAGAGAGAGAGATAGAGAAACGAAAGATATCAGACATTGCAAAAGAGAAGAAATGGAAACAAGTAATATGACCATGGTTCGGAAAAGAGGCATGTAGCAAGAGCACCAGGGACGATGGCCAATTTAGAAGTGATCAAAGTCAATCAGGAGAGACGCAGAAGAAGACGAACATGAAGAGGAGGCGGGGGAAGTCTCTGGAATATCATAAGTGAGGAGAACAAAGAACAAGACAGGATTAAGCCGGAGGGAGGAGCTGGAATAGAGAGTGGGAAATATTTTGTTATTGTGGGGGAGGGACGTAGGGAGAGAGAGAGAGAGAGAGAGAGAGAGAGAGAGAGAGAGAGAGAGAGAGAGAGAGAGAGAGAGAGAGAGAGAGAGAGAAATATTAACGCATACAGATAGTGATAGGGAGATGAAGAAGGAACGATGTCCAAGATGATCTGAGGAAGAATTACGGAGGTGTGGATGTGTCTGCTTTCATTTGGAATAAATTGAAAGGAAGGGAGACTTCACGTGAAGCAGAGGACGAGAACAGGTTATATTGGGAAGAAGACAAAGAAAAACAAGAAAGTTGAATCGAAGAGTAGCTAATAACGATGAGGACGAAAAAGGGGTGACAGGCAACTCGATTGAAATTGGGATGAATAATGGAACCAGGTATGGTGTATAATTGTGGCTGGCCGATGGATTTTGCTTTCTCTAATGCCGAACGGTCAGTTTTATTCAGATAGTAGAGAACATCTTCCTACAGAGGACTGAAGACCTGTTGAGTAGTGTCGCCAGACGATTTAATTCAGTTAGAACTATCACTCCTCAGTAAATTAGAATAAGGATTAGACCCCGAACAAAATAGGTAAGATATTTCTGAATCTAAAATTTTCAAATAGTGACAAGGCAAAAATTAACAATTAAGCATATAAGTAAATAAACAAACAAATAAATAAAAAGTTAGATAAATGAATACATAAAAAGACATAAATATCAAACAAATAGATAATAAGGGTAGATTATAGATATTAAATGATGAGTAATAAATTATATTGATAATAAATCATAAACAATAAAAAATGATAATAGATTACAAAATAATGAACAAATAAGAAATAACCATTAACAGATGATGATAATAGATAATAAGTAGTAGATAATATATAATGAATAATAGATAAATAATAATAACTGATAAATAATAAATAGTGAGTAATAAAAGAAAATAGATAACAAATATTAGTATTGAATAGTAATAGTAATAGATAATAATAAATAATAAATAATAATAGATAATAACTAATAAATAATAACTGATAATAAATAATAAATAATAAATCATGATTGATAGTAAATAAAAACGAATAAGAAATAATAAGTAATAAACAATAAACAACAGATAATGGACAATAGATAATAAATTATAAATAATGAATAATGTATAAAGCAACAAATAATAATAGATAATAAATGATAATAATGAATGGTTTGATAAATAAAAAACAATGAATAATATACAATAGATAATATATGATAAGTAATAAAAAATAGATCTTGCATAAGTTGATTAATTGATTGATAGATGAATTAATCAGTGGATAAATAAAAAATAAAAAATAAATGAAATGCTACCAGAGCGTTCTTCATGAACTAGAATAAAACCCCTAAAGCACCGAAGTCTTTTTAGGAGGAACGTATCAGCTGATAAAAGAAAAAGAATACCACATAGTACTAGAATAAAGGGAGAGGGGCAGGGGGTAATGTAAAGCTGGAAGAGGGTGAGGAGGGGGTGAGGAGGGGTTGAGGAGGGGTTGAGGAGGGGTTGAGGTGAGTTATGAGGAAGGGGGAGGTTGGGAGATGTGGATGGGGTTGAGGAGGGGCTGAGGTGAAGGATGAGGATGATGGGGGTGGGGTGGGGGATGAAGATAGGGGTGAAGAGTGGATGAGGTGTGAGTGAGGTTGGGTGAGGATGGGGAATAAGGATGGGGAAGTGGGGGATGAGGATGAGGGTGAGGAGGGGTGAGGATAGGGGGTGAGGAGGGGTGGGGATGAGGATGGGGTAAGTAAGTGTTGAGAAGGGGTTGAGGTGAGGGATGAGGATGAGGGAGGTGGAGGGATGAGGATGGGGGTGAGGTGGGTGAGGATGAGGGATAAGGATGGGGAGGTGGGGGATGAGGATGGGGGTGAGGAGAGGGGTGAGGTGACGTGAGGATAGGGGTGATGAGAGGGGTGAAGGGGGTGAAGTGAAAGACCTGTTGAGCAAGGTGGTGTGGGAGGTGTCGTTTGTCAGCCGAAGACGAAGGACAAAGCGTTTTCTTGTCATCCTGATTGTCTCTCTTTTCATATCAACAAATCCACCTTTTACCCGATTAAACCTGACGAGCCCTAGTTCGGACCCTTATCTGCAAAACAAGGTCATTTGGACTTGCTAGGAATGAATCTAGATTTTTTTAAGTCGTCAAAGGTTCATGAATTTATCCATTTATTCATTTATTTGTTTATTCATTTATTTATTTTTTTTATTTATCTAATTATCTATTCCAAGGGGTTTCTGTGACTCTTCAAAAGACGTAGACAACAAGACATATGTTGAAGAACTTACAAAGAAAATGAAACATTGGAAGGACAAAGAATGTGAACGCAACTGGAAAGAGGGACCAGCTGA
>NC_134781.1:71396858-71399358 GCF_046742065.1 Oratosquilla oratoria | reverse complement strand
CCATACGTCACGGGCAGGGAGGGCGTCGGTAGGATGTTACTTGTTTGGTTTTATTCTTGGCCTCATTGCCACCATCACCACCGCCACCGTCACTACCAGCACTACCGCAAGAAGACTAAAAGGAAGAAAAGGGACAAGGTTGTGGGTTCTTGAAAAGTAACAAAGGTGAAGGATGGGTTGTCCTGCGTTCACCTCTGTCAGCTCAGAGGTCAGAGGAAACAAAGGTGTCTAAAACATACTATAGGTAGACTAAGAGGCTGTGTATTAGTTTAGCTCCTAACTACTCTCCACATCCATCCGGGCACTGTGAACCCGGAATCCCGGACCCTTTGTACATAATAGCGCCGGCTGTCCGGGATGACCTACATACTGGCAGTCTGGGAGAGCCTGCCGAGTACGGCAGGGCTACCAGACCCCATCTCTCTCTCTCCTGTATATATAAGCCATAGGTAACTTATTTTTATTTATTTGAATTTTTATCTATTTTATATTCTAATGTACCGTGATATATTTATTTAATACACCTGTGATGTTAAACTGTCCTTTTCTTTCCATTTTCCACATTGAGTGCATATCCCACCCCGACTGACTGTCTAACAAAAGCAGAGCGGCAGCGGCCAGGCCTGTCAACTGGAAATCGGCCGAAATAACTGTTTTATACAATATGTCTTGAAATGCATTCCAACTATTTCACCACATTGGTTACAATAAATAAAAATGAAACACTCAACTGATGTTCATCTATTTTTATGGTTGTATCCTTTGACTCTTCCATCGATCCCAGACTCCATTCAGTTTCAGAGAGGCTACACTTCCAATTAATCCACCTTTCAAAACATGACCGTCACTCCCACATCTTCTGAAGAATTCATAGATGACATACGCTGACGTCAAAAGTGTTGTTTTCGTTCAGAATTATCGACGGATATTGTGAAAATAAAGGAAACTAAATATCCAAAAGTTATTTTCGATAAAAAAACAGTTAAGGAACTTATCAATTATCTTAAGACATTTCTTAAGACATGATAATGTACAGTACGATAAGGCATGGGCTCTAACGTTGAAAAAATTATTTAAGAACACTGAGACATTAAAATGTACATATTCAGATGTTATCCTCGAGCGATTATTGACATAGTATATATGATTCATTATCAAAACTTACCTAGAAATACCTAAATCTTGACAGAGAAGAAGTTAAAGGCAGGTGAAGTATAAGTAAAACAAAAAGATGTATTGTGCAAAAATAGAAAATATAAATAATAAAGTCCATATATTGTGTATACATGATAACTACAATAGATGATAGAATGTTTCTGCAATATTTCTCCTGTTATGAATGACCATGTGTGTGTGTGTGTGTGTGTGTGTGTGTGTGTGTGTGTGTGTGTGTGTGTGTGTGTGTGTGTGTGTGTGTGTGTGTGTGTGTGTGTGTGTGTGTGTGTGTGTGTGTGTGTGTGTGTGTGTGTGTGTGTGTGTGTGTGTGTGTGTGTGTGTGTGTGTGTGTGTGTGTGTGTGTGTGTGTGTGTGTGTGTGTGTGTGTGTTCACCTAAATGTATTTACCTAATTATAGCAAACAGGATTGAAGCTATGCTCAAGGAGTACCGTCTTCCAATCTTTATTTATCAAAATTTACCAAAAATTCATTTAATTTGTTCACTTGTATTATTTCCCTTTCTAACGCGTTCCAAAAACCCATACATCTCTCTGGAAAGTCATACCTCTTCGAATCCTTCAGATAATCTGTTGTCCTTATTTGTTTGGTTTATTTTTATTTATCTATTTCATTATCGTTGCTGCTATTTCTATTTTAATATGACCTCTTGTTGCTCTGTCCTTTTATTCATATTCCTTTCTCTGCTCCAACCATATTATATCTCCTCTCTCTCTTCCCTCCATCAATGTGGGTAGTTCCGGTACTTTTTATCCTCATTTCACATGTCTTTCCTGCCAGACTTAGGATCATTCCGGTCACATTTTTTTTTATTTTTTAACATCTGATTTCTTTATCAGGATCAAACCCATTCTTGTTTACATGTCCTTACCTCTCTCTTTTGTTGGTTCTTTAACCCACTGGGTTATTACATTATTCATTGCTATGTTCAAGAGTTCATCCTAATATTCTTTCATCAACCCTATCTCCCAGCTCCCTTTCCACCCCTGTTCTCCTCCTCAGCCCAAAGGGATTTCTCCCCGTCTTCTCCTTTTATGCAATGGGGGGACGGAGAGGGGGGGTCGCCGATTTAATGAAGCGGCCTTGCTGTGGATGTGCTGTGTCTTGCGACACTGCTTCTGACCCAGGGCAGTGGACAAGGTGCAGGGATGACCCGTCATCCAGGAGGTGCTAAGATGAGAGGGAGGGTGGAGGGGTGTGGAGTGCATTCAGGGATGGAATGGGTGGAAATGATTTTATGCCTTTTCCTTTTTGGCTACCTCCCTTGTAAGGGGGAAAAAAGCCTTGGTATATGTATGTATGTTCAAGAGTTTATCCCTCCTCGAT
>NC_134781.1:71379358-71389358 GCF_046742065.1 Oratosquilla oratoria | reverse complement strand
CATTCGTTGTTTCTTTCATAAGTCAATTTATCAATTTAATCATGAAAGCCATTTGATGGTTGTGATGACGGTGATACAGTAGCAAGCCATCTTCGTGAATAGTAACAATATTTGGTACAAGTTTTTTGACGAAATATAATTAATTCAACCAAGTCAAAATAATTACCTCACCATTCAGTCACACTATATTAATAATTCATAATAAATATATATAAAACATAGATACATATATATACATATGTAATTACGCATGTACATACACACACAAAATATTTTTACGTCCGCATGCTGTATATGCACCGTAGGTGTTAAGTTACACACACTTATACTCACGCAGACTCACTAGGAAAGAAAATAACTGTTAATAGCTCATTCTCAAATTACAACTTTAAAAACCAAATTGCCCCTCAGTGGGGCGTGCGACTCACGTTGAGAATCACCGACATAAAGCCTCATTTTGGTACACCAATTTGGTATACCAATTTTGGTATATAAATCGATTCTAATTAGTCAAAGTTACCTATGCCGTGGCGCACTGTACGACCTCCGCTGTGGCAAAATCACTACTAGATTTATTTGCATAGATAAATAGAAATATGAGTACAGCAGTTGACAGAAAAATGAATCATTATTTTCTGATAGGAAAGTAAACAAACACAATAAATAGATAGATAATTGAACAACGAAATAAACTAACAAGTAAACAAGCAAATGATGAAGAGGTGCCAGTCACAACAAATCTCGCCCGGCAGAAGTTTCATTTCAGCTTAATATGTAAAATCCTAATTATTGATAACAGTGAACATATACCCAAATGCAACCGCTTTCAAGCTATTGACCTTTAAATATATGTGACCTTGAATATGACATTCTAAGGTCACCTAAGAACAAAAGAATGGTGAAGACTGCAAGAGACCATATGGCCTACATTGGACAGTTCTATGTTTCTTACCACCTCTTATTCCTATCCATAAAGTTATTTAATCTTCTCTTAAACAACCAAATATTTCAGCGCTCACTAAATTGTTACTAAACCTATTCCATGCATTAACCATTTCTTGCCTATTTTAAATTTTTCATACGGGTTCATACATACATGATATCTCACTGTATAACGTCCACACGTACCGTTAGTATCTTATAAGCACAGAAAAGTTCTGAGCGGCAAACACCGACGCCCATAGGTTTTGGTGTTGGTTTTATGGAAAGCTGCAACACCTTGGTTGTAATAATATAACAAACAGACCAAGTTTCGAACTTGCCTCGTTTTCTATGCATGGCTTCATCAGGACAATGCCCAACTTGTAGTTTAAGAGAGAGAAGCAAAATCTTCGAAATATTTCTTTGTATACACTTTTCGTGGTTCCTCCGTGTTAATTTCAGTGACAGACTACATACATTCCGCAAACCCCAGAGAATTCTATGCTGTTCAAGGAGGCATACATTTCTGACGTCATCATTGTGACGTCATCAATATGTCACTCTCAGTTCTTATGATGCAGTTTCACTCCTTCATTAAAGATATTTTTTAACTTAATGCCAAGCTACATGTCCTCAGACGATTTCGTTCAATGAGAGGTATCCCCTTAGCAAAATTAAGCCATTACGTTATTCAATGGATCCTGCAATAACCAGTAACACTAATTATATAATAAAACATGGAATTTCTTTTTTTTTTAACTCATGAAATTATATTTCATGAGATACAATGATGAAGAACGTCGACATACGACTTTCAGGTCACCAACTGACTCCTTGGCTCCTCCATTGACGTCGGTCTTGCGTACTTGTCCCGTCTTGTTTGGCGTTATCCATCCATCTTCTTCGCGGTCTTCCTACTGATCCTTCACTGCTAATTCTTTCTAATATGACCAAAATAAGTCCAGATAAAAAAAATGACAGCAACAGAAATTTATAACAAGGACGAGGGTAACCATACCAGAAGCTCAACAACGAAACTAATACCACGAAGATTACTTCCCATCACAACCGAAAGGACACCAAGAATTAAAAATGCAAATGCAAAGTCGTCATTCATTTATTCATTTATTCATTTACTGTTCTGGCTCATCCCAGACAATTTTATTCAACTAAGGGAAACCCAAAGCTTCCCTCGGGAAAGGTTTTTGAGCAGTGTACGTGGTCAGGGATCGAAATGAGACCATTTAGATTTGGTTCTAGTGGCCTCTCTGCGTGCAGTGATAGAGTTGTCAGAAGTGTGTGTGCTAGTCTCGCATTCGAGTAGTTGTGGGTTCAAATCCCGCACTCCTATCCGATTCCCAGCAACATTGACTGCCTATTGTCTGACCCCAACAGTCCCTAGAGCGTATATATGTTACAGTAAGAACACGTACCTAGGGATTACGCGTAATCCCTGAATGTTTATTCAGTGAATAAGCGTAATCCCCGTTTCACTAACCGTTTATTCAGTGAATACGCGTAATCCCCGTTTCACTAACCTAACCTAACCTAACCTAACCTAACCTAACCTAACCTAACCTAACCTAACCTAACCTTAGGTTAGGTTAGGTTAGGTTAGGTTAGGTTAGGTTAGGTTAGGTTCGGTTAGGTTCGGTTAGGTTCGGTTAGGTTCGGTTAGGTCAGGTTAGGTTAGGTTAGGTTAGGTTAGGTTAGTGAAACGGGGATTACGCGTATTCACTGAATAAACATTCAGGGATTACGCGTAATCCCTAGGTACGTGTTCTTACTGTAACATATACATAGGGCAGAGGTGACGGCTTCGGCCGCAGCTACTTAGCGCCTCCTAGCGTACGCTCCTTCATTTAGTTGCCTGCCAGCTCGTTTCCTGATTGATTTCGTGTAGTCAATGTTTTGAAGTATCTTCTATCGATATGTCTAGTATGTCCCTCTACGGCGTAACAGTTTCCTTCACAAATGGGCAAGGTGACGGCTTCTGTCGCATCCATACGGGCCTCCTGATTTATTTATTATTTTTTTTTTATTATTTTTTTTTTTTTTTGCTATCCAGTCATGTTACCCTAAGATTTCTGGCTGACACGTCATGTTACCTGCTGAGTCACCTTTCCTGAGCGTAGTTTGGGCACCTTCTGGCATCAATTTGTGGTCTTGAAACGGCTCAGTTCTTTCGGAAATGAACATTGCCACCGAGAAACCCTCGTCTCGATGAGTGGTGAACGAGTGGCGGCCAGCCATGTCCCACTCCCACGCAGTCCCAACCACCGAAGAACCGAAAGAAGACACCAAGCATTACAATGTGGGAGAACTTCTTCTTCTTTTTCTTCTTCTTCTTCTTCTTCTTCTTCTTCTTCTTCTTCTTCTTCTTCTTCTTCTTCTTCTTCTTCTTCTTCTTCTTCTTCTTCTTCTTCTTCTTCTTCTTCTTCTTCTTCTTCTTCTTTTTCATCTTCTTCATCTTCTTCTTCTTCTTCTTCTTCTTCTTCTTCTTCTTCTTCTTCTTCTTCTTCCTCTTCCTCTTCTTCTTCTTCTTCTCTTCTTCTTCTTCTTCTTCTTCTTCTTCTTCTTCTTCTTCTTCTTCTTCTTCTTCTTCTTCTTCTTCTTCTTCTTCTTCTTCTTCTCCTTCTTCTTCTCCTCCTTCTTCTTCTTCTTCTTCTTCTTCTTTTTCTTCTTCTCCTTCTCCTTCTTCTTCTTCTTCTTCTTCTTCTTCTTCTTCTTCTTCTTCTTCTTCTTCTTCTTCTTCTTCTTCTTCTTCTTCTTCTTCTTCTTCTTATTCTTATTCTTCTTCTCCTTCTTATTTTTCTTCTTCTTCTTCTTCTTCTTCTTCTTCTTCTTCTTCTTCTTCTTCTTCTTCTTCTTCTTCTTCTTCTTCTTCTTCTTCTTCTTCTTCTCCTTCTCACATGACATTAACCAGAAAAAAATAGATGCGGTACGTCGCCGTAAACAAAACAATGGTCGTGTACCAAGATGATACAAACTTATTCCCCTATAGAATTGCACTTCTGCTGGATGAAATCATCTGGGGACGGCCAGAGCCAAACCTGTAAAGTATATCAACAGTACTGACACCCTCAACTAAGGAGATCCCTTTCAACTGAAGGCAATTATTTGGAGCTATATCATATTTCGTAAAGTAAAGAAAAAAAAAAGAGAAAAAAAAATCCTCCTCTTTAGTGAGAAGCGAGAAACCTCCGTCAATTGTGACAAGCCGCTGGGTTGTTTCTAGGCCGAAGTTTATGTCGACTCCTGCCTGGACAGGACTGTCGGGAACCAAAGCAACATAGCCCGCATTAGGTTCCGGGAATCGAACTCACGACTTCCTGCTCGTGAGCTCGACACGGTATACACTGATTTAGTTCTTCAACCCCACGGAGATTTCCCTTAGTTGAATAAAATCGTCTCGTATTAGACGGGTTAGTGAATGATGTTGAGGATGGTAATATATGAAGATAATATATGATGACTTCCCCTGATGACAATGCTCGCCCAGTGTTGAATCGGTAAGGTTGGTAATCGTGGTCAGCTTTGATGAAAATAGCCGCCATCTTGTAGCTGCAGGTATTCGATGATCATGGATTGAAAGAATTCGTTGACAGCCTTATTAATGAAGAATGCCAAAGGGTATGGTCCTTATTTTATCTTATCTATTTACCTTTATTTTTTCAATTTTATTTTTTCTTATTACATCCCTTGCAACCCTAATTTTCTCTAGTTAGATTACCATGAAGCAAAATTAAGTTTTATAGATTATTTTAACGCAATAGGTTGGTAGGTTGGGATAATGTAATTGACCACAGGATCAAAGACAGGGTTTCTGGGAGTAAATGTACACTCAGCTGTATATCTTTATGAGATACTGTTGATTGTATTATATACCTTGCAACACTACTTGCAGTGTTGCAAAGTATTTCTCACCAGAGCAATGATTCATAGTCATTCAATGTCTGCAATTTTCCTTCTTATGTCTTGGCAGCTTTTTGAATTGTAAAAAAAAAAAAAAAAAAAAAAAAAAAAAAATCGATGATGACACACTTTATCAATTATCAATTGTATTCTGGATCTTTCTTCTCCACCTCCTTTTTCTCCTTATCATTCTCCCCCTCCTCCTCTTTCTCCCCCTAAACATCCTCCCCCTCGCCCCTCCCTTGTATTGTGTATTGACTTATGTAATCAGTACTTCATGAACTTTAAAAAAAAAAAAAAAAAAAAAACCAGAGTCTTGGATTTTTTTTTTATTTAGACAAGCACCCGGCTGCGCCGGCCCTGGCTACGCCAGGGGTACTTGGCCTGCGGCGCTGCTCGCGCTGCTCGCTGCTTCCTGGGGGCGCCCCGCCGCTCGTGCTGGGGGCGCCCCGCCGTTCCTCCAGGGGGCACCCCGCCGATCCTCCTGGGGGCGCCCCGCCGCTCGTGCTGGGGGCGCCCCGCCGTTCCTCCTGGGGGCGCCCCGTCGATCCTCCTGGGGGCGCCCCGTCGATCCTCCTGGGGGCGCCCCGCCGATCCTCTGGGGGCGCCCCGCCGATCCTCTTGGGGGCGCCCCGCCGATCCTTCTGGGGGCGCCCCGCCGCTCCAGCTGGTGGGCGCCCCGCCGCTCCTTCTGGGGGCGCCCCGCCGATCCTCCTTGGGGCGCCCCGCCGCTCCTCCTGGGGGCAACCGGCCGATCCTCCTGGGGGCAACCGGCCGATCCTCCTGGGGGAGCCCCGCCGATCCTCCTGGGGGCGCCACGCCGCTCCTCCTGGGGGCGCCCCGCCGCTCCTCCTGCTGGGGGCGCCCCGCCGCTCCCCCTGGGAGCGCCCCCGCCGATCCTCCTGGGGGCGCCCCGCCGATCCTCCTCGTAAAATTCTGGAAACATTGTACTATGCTCTGATTTCAACATCTGAAGTTGTTTACAGTTTTTCAACACTACATTTTTAATTATCGTCTTAGTGTTTATCACCCATTTCCAAAAATGTCTCTGTCTTCGTTTCTTAGCAGCAAAAGACTCCGGCATCTTTACACCGCGCCACTGCCCACAGGTGTCCCCAAAGTACCATGGACCCCGCCCCCCTGGCCAAGAATATTTTTATAGATACTTAGAAACAATTGTACACTCAAAAAAAAAAAAAAAATAATAATAAAAAAAAATATATATATATATATATATATATATATATATGTATATATATATATACATACATATACATATATATATATGTATATATATATATATATATATATTACCACCTCTCAGTTACCCTTTCATGTGGTCCTTTACCACCTCCATGAGTACAACTGGCTACCTTCCCTATAAGGGGAAAAAAGCCCTTGGTAAATAGAATGTAGATAGATAGAAATGAGTACACCTTGATTATCCCTTAGGATAGAAACGCTGGTTATTGGCGCTAAAATATAGACCAATCCATCTCCCTCCACTTCTTTCTCCTCGCGCTTACCCATCCTGTCCCTCCTAATCTTCTTCATCTCCCTCTTCTCCTTCCCTTCCTCCCCCACACATTTTTCTCTTCTTTCTCTTCTTGTCCTCCCACTTCCTTTTCTCTCTTCCCCTTCCACTCTTCCTCATCTCCTCCTCTTTGTCGTCATTTTTTATTCCGCTCCTCCTCCTCCTCCTTCTCCTCCTCCACTTCTTATTGTCACCGTTCTCCTCCACCTTTTCCAGGTCGTTCTCGGTCGCCTCCTCATTGCCGTCACCATCTTTCTCCTTCACCTCCTCGTCTTCGTGTTAGCTGTCGTCTTTCTCCGCCTTCTCCTCCTCCTCCTCCTCCTCCTCCTCCTCCTCCTCCTCCTCCTCCTCCTCCTCCTCCTCTTTCTCTTCCTCCTTCACGTCCATGCCCTCCTTTCCTCCTCCTAACCTCCTCTTATCCTTCATTCTCTTTTTCACTCACTCTTCCTCATCTTCCTCTGGTTCTTCCTCCACTTCCTAATCCTAACCCTAATCCCAATCCTAATCTTTCTCATCCTTTTTCTTCTCCTCATCCCTTTTTCCTTCCTCCAAATCTCCTCCTCCTCCTCCTCCTCCTCCTCCTCCTACTACTACTACTACTACTACTACTACTACTACTACTACTACTACTACTACTACTACTACACTACTACTACTACTACTACTACTACTACTACTACTACTACTACTACTACTACTACTACTACTACTACTACTACTACTACTACTACTACTACTACTACTACTACTACCACTACTATTACTACTACTACTACTACTACTACTACTACTACTACTACTACTACTACTACTACTACTACTACTACTACTACTACTACTACTACTTAATTTAATACGACCTCCATCCTATTGGAACTGTGTGGTGGAAGCAGCAGGGTCTGTCTTCCACAGACACAGTTCATTGGCCCCTCTCCCGCCAATGACTGTGGTCGACGACCCTTTTATTTGTTTATTTATTTTTTGATAATGCCTAGTACAAAAGTTCATTTATCCTACTGTCAACCACCGTCTGCTCAAAATCCAGGTTTTGTATATGTGTTGATTTGGGCGGTGGGGACCTGGTACCTCTCAGGCACAAGAGGGCTGATCTTAGGAGTGAGAATGATAGTCTACATCTCATCCATGAAACAATGCTGCTTTTTGGTTGTTGTTTCTTTTCAGCCATTACCTCAGCCAGCCGAGCGTAGAATGCCTTTGCTCTAGGACCCATCCCACCTGAAGTCGTAAAGGTTATAGGAGTGAATGAGCCCTGGTCTACATTCTGTATGCGCTCCTCGTACATCCTGATCTTCTCATGCTCGTTCCGAGAGTGGGATGCCTCAATAGTTAGGTTGCTGTAACAGGGGGCCATCGGATCAAATATTCGCATGTCAAAGAAAGCCAATTGTCCCCGTGTCCAGAAACCTCTTGCGCTGACATCCACTCTTGCTTCATCTGATGTGTTGGACGTGCGGTATCTGAAGTTCTCCCCTCCTAGTGGGAGTAATGTTGGTTTGATAGTCACATCCTTGCACACCTCCTGAAGCATTTGGGCAGTGAGATCTCTTACCTCATCGTGTCGCATGCAAATGAATCCACCTTGCTTGCATATCATTGCATGGTCTGTAGTAAATTGTACACCACAGGAGCATCTGTTAGGCAGCCCTCCTAATGGCCATCCATACCTCAGGGCAATGGCATCCGTGAATTCTCTTTTGTTTAGGGTGAATCCCTTTGCCCTGATTGGTAGTGCTGTCAGCCAATTGGACGCCCCAACTTCCTGCGCCATTGTTATCTTTCTTTTTATATAATTCGATAGCCGAGCTAGAAGTGCTTGAAGTTCCTCCTTCTGCCTCTCCTCCCTTCCCTTTGAAATGTTTCTTCTAATTTCCCTAACCTCCTCCATGATAGTCTCCTTCCGTTGATCTTGTGACACGATGTTGTTTGTCAATGAGGACGTGAGTTTCATGGAGTTTCGGTGTTCTGTGTCGGCAAGGTTTAGCGGGTTGGAGATACCTAGCCCTCCCAATCTAGGTGGAAGTTCCATAAGTTTTCTTTCCTCTTCGTTTATTGTCCGTCCGTTGGTGATGGCCGGTATTAGCTCGTTTCTGATGGTTTCTTCAAGGGGTCTTAGTAGGTCGGTGATGTTCGGTACCGTCCTTAATATGTAGTTCCACTTATGTTTCACACCATATATGAATGCGGCATATGCCGCCTGCGGTTCGGTCTTTGCAAAGTTGGCTAGAATCCTAACTTCCGCCACCCATTCGTTAACTTTCTTTTCAACATATTGCTTTTTAAAGGATTCTGAGCCGATCACTGCACCGAGATGTCTTTCCCCCTCCTTTGTTACCTTCACTTCGCTGTTCTCAAAGAGGATTCTGGCATTGTTAAAGTACTCTGGCTTCACTATGAGGACAGATTTCTTTGCATTCGGAATGTAACCTAAGCCCGGGCCGTGTGCCAACACCAGATCCCACCACTTTTTTAGGTCAGCTACTTTTCCTGCGCCCGTGAGATCATCTGCGTATGCTACCTGTTTGACCCCGGTGTCCTCATATTGTATCTTCTGCTGCAGATGCATAAGACCGAGCGCATACATTGCCATGGCCACCGGGTCTCCCTGAGTGGTGCCTTCCGCTGATTTGATGATCTCCACTTTCGTTTCTTTCTTCTCCGCCCTGCTGGTGACAAATAGGTTTGCAGGTTCTCTGTATGTGTTCTCCACATACTTGGCCAATACTGGGCATTTAATTTTGATGTTGTGTATGGTAGCCTCTCTATTTAAGTTGTTGAATGCGTTTGATGCATCGACTAATAGGACTGCTTCGCAGTCTGGTTCCTCGAATATTTTTCTCATGGCGTGGACTGCAGCCTCGGAACCCGCCTGTTGCCCTGCGCACACCTGCAGGTTGCCAGCCGCTTCTCGCACCTCATCCTTCGCGACTTCCATAATTGCTTTTCCTATTATTATTCTTAGCACCTCGCCTATACCAATCGGGCGACAGCCAGGTTTCTTATCTAGCGGGATAAGTCTACACGCTGTGTATGCCTCCAGGTGCTGACAGTCTTCAGACGCCAGTTTCTTCGCCAAACCAGCGATGGCCTCCTGCAGTCCCACCGCTGCCGTTCCAAATAGGCTGGTGCTAAGGAGACATTTCCATCCAGACGCATCTAATCCCGATGGTCCCGCCGCTCCTTGGGTGTGTAGAGCAAGGTTCCAGATCCTTTCTCTTGTGATGCTGTCAAAAACTACCTTGTGGGGTGGGAGGTAGTCACCATTGAATTTAGAGTCCAGGTTCGCTGGTCTTGCTATTGGATGTTTTTCTTTCAGGATCTTTATCGTTTCCTCGTTTAGGGGTAGAACTCCAGGATCTTCATTCTCCCCTGCGAGCGTTCTCATGGCAGCCGCAACCTTTCCCTGCCTCATTTTGTCAGCAAAATTCCTGGCTTTGTCTTCTGGACTTTTCTTTCTGTTGATGCCCTTGTTGGGTCTATCTTGGATAGCTTCTGCTTCCATCAACAGTTGCTCTACTTCTCCCTTTTCCCACTTTTCCATCCTCCGTTGCAATGCCTGGACATTCTCTGAGTGCTTAGATTTCCTGTGGGTCCTCTGGCATGTAAGGTGTG
>NC_134781.1:71351858-71364358 GCF_046742065.1 Oratosquilla oratoria | reverse complement strand
CCAATCCAAATTCAAACAAGACTCCCAACCGAGAGTTTGAACTTCAATCCAACCACAAGATTCCATTCAGCTACCACAAGATCCAGTCTCCGAAAGAAGATACTCCACCTCACCCCTACCGTCCTCACCCGAGAACAACACAAATCTGCAACCTCAGCACCTCGGTAACCAACCCCACCACCCTTTCAAGCAGCACACCCAAGCCGAGACCAGCCGATTTAAATCAAATCCTGATATCCTGCACATCACCTCCTACATCGACACACCACGACTTCAGTCAAGACGCAGTGGACCCAGGCCGACGAGACACATCCGAGAGAAAATCTCGTCCGCCATCCAAAACTACCGTCACCAATCACCGTGAGTATAAACCATAGACTCCCACTAATTTCCCCTTTTTTTTAATTCAGGGGCCGGACGAGAAACCCGCCTCCACCCCCACCCCTCCATGACCACCCACACCAGGAGCCTCGCATCGGTCAGGCCCCGACCCGCCTAACCCACCTCCTCCCCTTCCACCCAGACCAGGAGCTTCACAGCAGTTAGGCCCGGACCCGCCTAACATACCTGCTCTTCGCTTCGGGTCAGCGTTCGCGCTTAACCCACCTCCACCCACCGCCAACCTTGGCTCACCGAAAATTGCTGACACTGCCGTCAGCAGAACGTCAACACAGCCCACGCAGAATTATTGGAACTAACTCTTTTTTTACGTCACTAAGGTAACAGTGCAATATAAACCACGTGTCAAAGGCATAAAATAATCATTTTAATTACAATTCCTAAGATATAAACTAGCCCACGTAGAACATTAGGAAATAACCACTGTTAAATTGAAATAACAAAACATCCATTAGTGTAATTTTAACTTCCGAGAAAGATCACAAAACAACAACAAATGTTATGATTAACATCATAACCGGTGCTTTATATAAATATATACATAAAATTAATTACCTGTTATATGTAATTTCCCCAATTTATAACTTTATATATTTGTACATGCAATAATTTTTTTTAGATTTAACTATTACCTTCATATATACAATCTTATGACCTCATATTTACAATCTTATGACATTATTATCACCCCATTTTTATCCATTGTGCCATTTTGATATGCATTTTATCAGTTAAGTGATTCTTGCTTGCATATTACCTATTGATAACTTATACCTCTCTTCTTAACTATAACACACTATCTTTTAGGTAATGCATGCATCCCTAGTTAGACACTAACATGGCTTCAGGAACGAGATCCAAAGTCAGGAATATGATTGACTCATTCCTTTTTCCACCGAAAGAAAAGGAATCCCCAGTGACATCGATCACTCCACACCCAAAGTAGATTCTACAAATATTCCCGAGAATAACGTTGACAACCCACACATAGAATATGCCTCATCCCACGAAGAACTGCTTGACGCAAACCAACCACTCTTACCCCTCAACCCCCCCACACCTCACCACAACTCCAAGTTGCCCCTCATGTAGACCCCCAACAACAACCCCCAAACCCCACAACCCATGCATACGAGAACTTAGCCTTCCCTTCTCCCAACCTCACGTCAAGGCAAACAGCCTTCACCCCACATCCCTACCCAACACCTAACCCTGCCCCAAATCCATCGCAACATCCTCACCCACAACTCCCACCACATACATCCCAACTCCAACCTACAATAATCAATAACTACCAAACTATCTCCCCTCTAACCGAAATCCCCACCTTCTCTCAAACTAGTGGACTCTCCATCACTGACTTCCTGACGGCATGTGACCTTTTTTTTTTCTATAAATCCTAACTACTCTAACTTAGAGAAGATAAATCTCTGCCGCCAGAACATACAAGCCTCAGATGAGCATAGATCCACGGCTCGGATGCTTGATAACCTTATTGCAGGTGGAATCACATACACTGAATATAAAACACACCTCTTTAATGTCTTTCAGAACAAACAAACAAACAACATTAACTTTCTCCTCACATTTCTAAACAACACTAGAACTCAAAAACAGACTAACATCAAAGACAATGTTGCCAATGCAATAAAAGAAATTAGGGAAAATCTAGAAAACCAAAGCCCTTGGACCTTCACAGACATCTCAGGAAAGAAAGCAATGACTTTAGAAAACCTATACACATTACTAGAGATAGGCCTTTATCTTTCCCAACTCCCACCAAAGTGTCAAAAAGAAGCAGGTAGAAGGGGTTTAAACACCAGAAATCCATTAGCTTATAATTATATCTTAGAGATAACCAACGCTTGTAACATTTCCCTCTCCGACCAGTACCATTATTCTAGACTAAATACCCTTCAGTCACACCAGGCCCCTAGCTCCAATACAGCACAACCATCAACCTGGTGTTCCTACCATCTTTCAACAACTCACAACACCAGAGACTGCACACAAAAACAACAAATACAAGCACAAAACCGCACTACCCCTTGCTCAGTTCATGGAACAACAACTCACACAGATGCCCAATGTAGAGCACAGCAACACCAACAACCACAGACACGACACCGCACTACCCCTTGCTCAGTTCATGGAACTACTTCCCACACAGATTCCCAATGTAGAGCCCAACAACAAACCCAACCACCCACGCACCCCCCCCCACACCACTCAACATATCAAGACCAACACGGCCAGGTAAATACTGCAACCTACACAAAACCACAACTCACTCCAACGAGGAATGTTCTCAACAAAGATCACAACCACATCCTCATCAGAAAACAAACAAACCAGTTACGGCATCACAACAAACACCGTCCTCCCACAGAGCATCAAACTCAACACACACAACCCAACACCGATTGGGGGAACGCGTACCAGCCTCACGCACCAGACCACCATAGGAACGTCCGACCCACCTCACAACTATATCACTCTAAAGGTAACACTAGATCAAACCAGTGTTGAGATGATGGTTGATACAGGCACAAACCTGAACCTCATACCCAGAGCTCTCTACGAAGCACTTAATGACCCACCCCAAATCCAGTACTCCAACACAGAAGGCCTACTGATAGAAGGAAGTACCATATCACTTCATGATAGGATAGACTTAGATATAGAAATTAACAAATCCCAGGTAGGCCTCACATCCTTCCACTTAGCTGATGAATGGAGTCTCGACCCTACGAGACTGGAAGTCCATCATCAACTTAGATACCAACAAAATCTCCTTCCGAGACGAAAATGACGACTCCAAAATTCCTGAAACACCCGACCCAGACACACAACCTCTTTCATGTCTATCTGGCTTAAATAACCCCTCTCCAACTAAGAGCTACTCATTCCGTCCACCACCTTATGTCACTTCAAAGGCATTGATGTCTAACACAGTCATCATACCCCCTAGACATTCAATAACAGTCCCACTATATATACCCGGAGCAATCCAACACCAGGATGTCATAATTGACCCAGACACGTCAAGAGTTAACAATATATCCCTCGAACCTTCATGGGATTTAGTGTCAGAAAATAAACACACCCTAGCTATGTTAACGAATCTCTCAGACCAACACCGCAAAATCAGAAAGAACACAAACATTTGTTCAGTCCACCTCCATAATTCCCCAATCCAAGAACCACTCCCACAACACATCAACACTGTAAGACAAACACAAAACCTCACCCCTATCCACCCCAACCAAATAACAACATCAGCCAACGAAGAGATACGTAACAAGCTACTAAACCTCCTCCAAAGGAATAGATCGGCTATCGCCTTAGAAGGCGAACCTCTAGGCAAATGTGATATAACTAAACACCACATCCAAATCCCCCCCAACACCCCCCCCCCTCATACACCCCCGCTTACCGCATACCCCACAGTAGGAAAACACAAGTAAACAACAGTGTGCATGATATGTTACACCAAGGTGTAATTTCTCACTCAGATTCCCCTTGGAACAGTCCCCTCTTCCTAGTCCCTAAGAAAGACGGAACCCTACGCCCTGTTGTAGATTTTAGGAAAGTCAATCACCTAACTCAATCTGACCCACACCCACTCCCTGCCATGCAAGATGTCTTGCAATCCATTGGAAACGGGAATTCTGTATTTTCCACAATTGACCTTAAGTCAGCCTTCTGGCAAGTGGAACTGACAGATGAATCAAAACCCGTAACTGCATTCTCCACAGATAAGGGACATTTCCACTTCGAGCGCATGCCCTTTGGCCTTAAGAATGCCCCCTCAACCCAACAGAGATTAATGAATCGCATTTTCAGCGATATGATAGGAATCTCATTATTCGTCTACTTAGACGACCTCATCATCTATAGCCCCACACAAACTGACCACCTCCATATAATAGAGATTATCATAAAAAGACTAAAAATCGCGGGATTGAAAATCCAACTAGGAAAGTGCAAATTCCTACAGACGGAGCTCACCTTCCTAGGCCATAAGGTAGACGCCCAAGGCATCCATACCACCACAGACAAAATTAATGCCATTGCATCCTTCCCAACCCCTAGAAACGCAGATGAAACAAGAAGTTTCGTAGGACTAGCCTCATACTATAGACACTTCATACAAAATTTTGCACACATAGCATCCCCTCTCACCAAATTCACAAGAAAAGGCGAGACATTCAAATGGTCTGAAGCGGAACAGACAAGCTTCGACACCCTTAGACATGCTCTTACCACAGCTCCTGTCCTAGCCTTTCCTGACATGAAGAAAGAATTCCTTCTTTACACCGACGCCTCCTCTAAAGGAATAGGTGCAGTTCTACAACAGAAGGATGAAAACGGGAAAGAGCACCCCATTGCATACGCAAGTAGAGTACTAAATAAGCCTGAAAGTAATTATTCAACAACCCAAAAAGAAGGGCTTGCATTGATATGGGGTTTAAAACATTTCAAATACCTCATACTAGGATATAGGATTAACATCTTTACAGACCACCAACCCCTAGTCTACCTCTTTAACTCTAAAGACCTACATGGCAGAATTGCTAGGTGGAAAACCACCTTACTAGACTTTGACCCTAAAATCACATACTTAGCTGGAAAAGCTAACGTAGTAGCTGACTCACTAAGCAGACAAATCCACATATCGACCTGAACAAAAAAACCTGTATTCCTATGTAAGACCTTAGAGAAGAAACAGACAAAGACCCGACATGGTCTAAAGTAAAACAACATCTACTTTCAAGAACACCCTTACAGTCCCGACCACCTGTCCCTATAGAGGAACTCAAACTGGTCGACGGAATCATAAGGAGAACCACTAACGACAGAGAAGTTACTGTCATCACCAAAGCCTTAGTTCCCAAGGTCCTACACATATTGCACGACAGCGCAATGGGAGGCCACTCAGGCAGGGACAAGACACTGACTACTGCTAGGCATTCATATTTTTGGACACATATGAAAAAAGACATAACCACACATATAGACTCATGTGTCACTTGCAACCAATTCAGAGGACCTGACCCCAAACAACTCAATATCAAAGACATCCCACTCCCTGCCGAACCATGGGAAACACTTGGCATTGACCTACTTAAAATGCCAATGAGCCATCAAGGTTCCAATTATGTACTCACAGCAGTCGACTATCTGTCAAAATACACAATCCTAGTTCCACTACACGGCAAAACAGCAGAGACTGTGGCCAAAGCATTGGTTAACAATATATTCTGCAGGTATAATATACCAAGACAAATGCTGTCTGATAACGGTTCTGAATTCAAGAATGAAGTAATGCGCGAAATAGCACATTTATATTACATAAATCAAACCTTCGCCACTGCCTACCATCCACAAGGGAATGGACTAGTTGAACGCACAAACAGAAAAGTGCTTGAAATCCTCAGACCTTTGGCCAACGATCTTTCGGATAGTTGGAAAGATTGGCTACCCCAGGTACAAGCCAGTATCAATAGCACAGTCAACTCCGCAACAAAGATGTCCCCCCATGAGATCATATTTGGCCAAAGAATGCGGCTACCCTACCAAATCTTTAACCAACCCCCACCCCCCTTATACAACCTAGATAACCTTACCCAATGCCTAAAAAGAGGCATGCAAAGTATATACAAACAGGTCAGAGAAAACCTCAAAGCAGCTCAAGAAAAAACCAAAACCAAACAACACAAGCGATCATCTCCACTCAACATAACACATGGAGACACAGTCATGGTCAGAGACTCTAATAGAACTAACAAACTCAAACCCAAGTTCTTAGGCCCCTTCACAGTCACAACCTCACTCCCCAACAATGTTTTCCTGTTAACGGACCCTTCCGATCACACAACCGTAACCATACACGGAGAGAAATTGAGAAAAGTCAAACTTAACCTAAACGCAACCCCACCTCCCAACCAGAACCCACCCTCCAGACTAACAAATAACCCAACCAAGCGCAATTCCCATCACATGACACTCCGTCGACGCAACTAAAACATACACTCTAGCTCTCGCCCCTGAAGATGCAGGACGTCATGCATTCCTCAGTGGAGGTTAAAATGGCCAACATTACAATAAACTTCTTTCTGCATATCTATCAAACCTTCTCTACTTCCTTCCGACCACTATAACCTTAGCGAGAGTCAGATATACATATCCTAAATCACTAAAACAAAAACTCCATCCACAGGATGCAACCACTACTACTACTACCCCATCCTAGCATCAACTACCTTTCAAGAATCTATCCTTATCCACATTCCCATGGACCCGATCAAGAGATTCCCCCTTTGGGAAATTTACCCCTTTCCCTACCCTTACCGAAAACCGCACCATGACCCTCAACCTGCCAACCTCCACCATCCTAAAATCAACTGATGGACTCAATACTCCTACCTAACCAACTCCACTACCAAGGCACTCTAAACACCACCCACAATCTAGGTCCCATAACCCAACTAATACTCCCACCCCTCCCTAAGATCCCCGATACCATCCTCCCAAGTGAGATAGACATGGTACGTCTCCTAAACAAATCAACTACCCTTGATATAGACTCTTTAGATCTACACTATAAAATCTTACCCTATACCTCCACTGCCCTCTCAACCTTAATCATCATTTTTATAATAATAATACTAACAAAGTACTTTTGCATGGAATAAATGCTTAAATTTTTTTTTCCCAAATTGTTGTAAACCTAGGATAAGTTTTATCTTGTGTCTCACCAATATCTTACCACAGATAGTGCCATACAAACTCACAGATAAGAGTTTCTCAGAAAACATACTATAGTGACATACAAACTCACAGATAAGAGTTTCTCAGAAAACATACTATAGTGACATACAAACTCACAGATAAGAGTTTCTCGGAAATAATATATGTGTTATACAAACTCATAGATAAAAGTTGAAAATATATATAAATACTGGTGAAACACAACCTTATTCCCCATCCAGAGACACAACATCACATACCCATTATTTCTTGTTCAACATGTCCTCTTGGGACCCTCATAATCAATTCAACATCACACCCCCCTTCTCCACCTATAACCACCCAAAGATTTTGTGTCTCTGACTATATAACTATATATATATATATATATATATATATATATATATATATATATATATATATATATATCAATATTATATTTGTTAACCATGTACCATTAGGTGCCGGGTGCCACCTAACCCCAGGGGGAGGGCGATATGTATACACCACATACACCATCACCATTCCCATGCACCATGCACCCAGACATCACGGCACATTGACATCCGTTCTGATCGTCAAACTGACGCCAATTGAATCAGCAGTTTTTGCCGGGCGCCCGGAAGCAAACACACACACGAACACACAATAGATACCATCAATCACCAACCCGGATTAACACACGGGAACACAATACTGTTCAACCCTTTCCCCCTGGATATATATTATGTATACAACATATCATGTTAGTACAATTATGAACCTAGAACAATTTATATAGGGCGAAACAACCCCACTAAAAACGTTAACAAAGTGACTGAAAGCACCTCAAAATTCACCACACTCAGCATTTCCCGGAAGAAAACCCCAGTGCACACGACCAGGAGAAGGTTGGTGTGAGATGTGCTCTAAGGACTAGAAGTTAGTGAGTGAGGTGCCCTAGTGCTCAAAACTGTATAGAAAAAAATTGTGTGTTAGTGATCTTTTCTTTTTTGAATAAGACTGTATGATAATAGTGTATTGAACTTGATAAACTCCAATTTTGTAATAAAAAGAAGAAAAGTGACGTTTTGGAAGTTTATCTAGCCCGCACTAAGTCCTCCCTATGTAACCCCCAACTCTAAAGGGTTACAAATGTCAGATCTGATGTGAACTAATAGGGGAGAAGGGAACACCAGGAGGTGCCCTCGAGCGACCGAAGCTTCCACCTTGGCGTTGGTGAAAACTACGTGTCTAGTCTCGACACCTCCGGCCTGGCCTCACGTGATACATCTAGTACTAATGTTTGCGTTCATGCTAAGCGATACCTCACGAGCCAATGAGGCAGCCCCTTTTCCCTCTTCTCCTTCTCCGTTTCCCCATTTCCTCTTCCACCTTCCCCAATTCCCCTTCCACCTTCCCTCTTTTCCTTTCCCCTTTCCCCTTCCCTCCTTTATCCTCCCCCTTCCCCCTTCCCCCTTCCCCTTTCCCCCTCCCTCCTTTCTCCTTTCCCTTCCCCCTTCCCCCTTCCCCGTTTGCCCGTTTCCCCTCCCTGTTTTCCCTTCTCCCCTACCCCTTCCCCCTTCTCCTTCCCCCTTCCCCCTTCCCCTTCCCCCTCCCCCCTTATCCCCTTCCCCCTTCCTCCTTCCCCCTCCCCTATCCCCTTCCCCTTATCCCCTTCTCTCCTACCCTCTCCCCTTCCCTCTTCCCATTCCCCTTTCCTCTTATCTTCTTCACCTTCCTCTTATCTTCTTCACCTTCATCACCTTCATCATTTTCAACCCCCTTCGGCTTTGCCCCTTTCCCCCTTTCCCCCTCCCTCCTTCCCTTCATCCTCCTTCCCCTCTCCTTGCCTTCCCGTTTCATCTTTCCCCTTCTCTCCCCTTACGTCATTTTCATTCCCCCTTTGCCCCTCCCCCTCTCCCCCTTCCCCTTTCCCCCCGTTCCTACCCTCCCCTTCCTTAACCCTCCTTTCCCCTTCCCTCCATTTCCGCGGTCTTCTCCAGCTACGAATCCGCGAACTCAAGTACGTCAATTGGCCTCCGATACTCAACCAGAACCATATCAGCTAAGTTCGTCATCTCACCGAAGAGGATTTGAGGTTCATCAGTTCCTTTTACTTCATTTTCCTTCTCATTACATTTTACTCCTCTGTATTTTCCTCCTCTTCCTCCTTCTTCTCCTCCACTTCCTCCTCTTCTTTCTCCTCCTCCATTTCTCCTCATTCTCCTCCTCATAGTCCTCCTCCATTTCTCCTCATTCTCCTCCTCATAGTCCTCCTCCCATCTTTCTTCTTCTTATCCTTCTATTCTCCCTCCTCCTTTTCTATTAGCCTTCTTCTCTCTCTCAATATTCCTCCTTCTCTTCCTCCCTCTCTTTCTCCTTCTCTGATGAAGATGTCTACAGAAACAATAGAGCGCGCGGGTAAGCACGCACGCACACGCGCGCACACACACACACACACACGCACACACACACACGCACACACACACACACACACACACACACACACACACACACACACACACACACACACACACACACACACACACACATACACACACACGCTACATAACGAATATATGTCCTTTCTGATAATTCCGCCCCTGGGGAATCCAGACAACCTTTCACCAGGAGGCGAGTCCTACTCTCAGGCGCGCTACCTCTTAGCCACACCAACTACCCCGCCCCCCGCAGTCCCCTCATCCCTCCCCCCACTCCCTACGCCAGGAGCCTTTGATATCCACCCACTCCTTGCAAACGAGACTCCCTCCCACCCTTCCCCCTCCCCCTACCACCCTTTCCCCCCACACCTTCCCTCCCACCCACCTCCCCTCACCTAGCTGATCCCTATGGATTTTCATTCGTGCTCCCAGTCACATACATCCCCTCCCTTCCCCTTCCCCCTCCACTTCCCCTTCCCCCTTCCCCCTTGCTCTTCTCCTTCCCCCTTCCCCCTCCCCCTTCCTCTTCCCCTTCCCTTTCCCCTGCTCCTCAACTCCCTTTCCTCTTCCACCTTTTCTTTCATATCTTCCTTTATCTAATCATTCCCTCTTTTCCCTTCCCCTTTCACCCCTTCCCCCTTCCCCTTCCCGCTTTCTCCTTCCCCTTCCCCCTAAGGGTCCCGATATTGCCCGAAACTTCCGATTCCGATACAATTCCGATACCCGCAAGGATTAATATAATTCATGGTCATTTTCAGGTCCTGCAGTTGGTCTGCGAAAGAAATACTTTATGAACCAAATTAATTTATTAATCACTCTTCGGAATCGGAGGTTCAAAACAGTATCGGGACTCGCATCGAAATCGTTAAGGTTTTTGGTATCGTCCAACATCCTAAAGCACTTCTTCGGAGAGAATGAAGTGTTTGCAATCACCAGTCCATTGCAAGACCTCCGGGCTATCATTTGGGGGGAGATACAGCCTCTGTGACTCACCGTATTGGTTAAATCCGGTTTGTGGAAGCTGAAATAGGAAAAGGATCTTTCCTTAGATCCTTCAGCATGAAGGAGGCTAGGACGGTGCCCCTTACAAAGGATTTTGTTGCATGGAATTTAACAAACCATCCCCTTGGTCCAACTCGCTTGAAATGCCGTCACCTCGACCTTCGCCGCAAGTAGCGACGCTCTAACTCGCCCGCATCATCATCATGAAGGGATCCAGCGTGGTTACCTCAGTACCATGTAGTTAACCAGAACAAAACCTGTCAAGTCCGTCATCGTAGTGGAAGGGGATGTTTAAGATAACCTTTTCACGAGGGTTCGTGATTAAGATAACTCTTTTATGATATCTCGTCCTAAGCTAAAGAAAAAATATATAATAAAAATATAAAAAAGACATTTTTTAGTTCTAGACGAAGGGTAAAGTTTCACAAGCATTCGAAAGGTCTTTTGGCTTTTTTGTTAAAGACATCTACGGTCATTCGTCCCAAAATGTTTTACAGAACGAGTTAATACCGGCTGTCATTCACTCTCTAATAAGTGAAAGTTTCTTTCAATAACTCTCTAATGAGTGAAAGTTTCTCTCAATAACTCTTTAATGAGTGAAAGTTTCTTTCAATAACTCTCTAATGAGTGAAAGTTTCTCTCAATAACTCTTTAATGAGTGAAAGTTTCTTTCAATAACTCTTTAATGAGTGAAAGTTTCTTTCGTGTCGATTAAATTGCCTGGCGACAAGTTAAAGGAAAATATCGAGCGTAGACTCATCAGGTTCAAGGAAAAGTCGCTCTCGTGTTTCAGGATTGAGTGGACACGAGCCACCCCCCGCCCCGTGGGAACTCCGTGTACACGATCATTTAAGTGGTATTGTACATCTAGCAGCGTCTCTGGCAAATTGGTTGCCATGTTGTTGTTTTTTTCAGTTTCCGTGAAAATCTGTTAAGTTGTTTTCTCTACACTTTTTTCTTCTTCTTTTTCAAAATTCGGTCACCTGTAGATATCCATATGTCCTTTTACTATCGTTATGAGTCCTGTGCTTCTGCAATCCCCTTTTCCTTCATCTTTGAGGAAGTAAAGAATCGCTTTCCTCTCCCTCCCTCCCACCCCTTAACCTCTACCACCTATTGGATGAGTTGTTGTTGCTGCTGTAGTAGTTGTTGCTGTCGATGTTGTTGTTGTTGTTGTTGTTGTTGTTGTTGTTGTTGTTGTTGTTGTTGTTGTTGTTGTTGTTGTTTTTCTTCTTCTTCTTGTTGCTATTGTTGTTGTTGCTGTTGTTGTTGATGATGATCATAGTGGTGGTTACGGTGGTGGTGACGGTGGTGTTGGTAGTGATGGTGGAAGTGATGGTGGTGGGGACGGGGGGGGTGCAGCGGTGGCGGGGTTGGTGGATTTCCTCGACATCTTCCTTTGTAGAGCCATCACCGGTGTGAGGACAGAAATAATGAACGTCACCGTCCCTCCCACGCCCACGCCCACGCCCACGCCCCCCCCCCCGGCTTCGGCTCTCCTCCAGGCCCTCCTTAACACCTTAACACCTTCCCCTTCTTCTTCCTCTTCCTCTTCCTCTTCCCCTTCTTCCCCTTCCCCGTCCCCTTCCCCTTTCTCTGTCCCTTCCATTTCCCCTTCCCCTTCCTCTTCGTCTTCCTTTTCCCCTTTCCCGTCCTCTTCCCCTTCCCCGTCCTCTTCCCCTTCCCCTTCTCATTCCATTTCCCTTTCCTCTTCCCCTTCCCCTTCCCATTCCCCTTCCCTTCCTTTCCCCCTTTTCCCTTCTCTTTCCCTTTCCCCTTCCCATTCCCATTCTAATTCCCATTACCATTTCCATTCCCATTCACATTCACATTCACATTCACATTTACATTCCTCTTACCTTTCTCCTTCCTCTTCCCCTTCCCCCTCCCCTTCCCCTTCCCCTTCCCCTTCCCTTTCCCCTT
>NC_134781.1:71316858-71346858 GCF_046742065.1 Oratosquilla oratoria | reverse complement strand
CTACCACTTGTTCCATGCAAAGCTAATTTAGTAAGTAGTCTTTCGTGTGGGACGGTATCAAAAGCTTTTGCAAAGTCTAGATATACTAAATCTATATTGTTTCTTTTGTCATAATTCGAGATAACTGTGTTGTAGAATTCGAGTAAGTTAGTCACGCAAGAACGTTTCCGTCTGAAACCATGCTGGCTATCATTTATCAAACGGTTACTTTCTAAATGATGTTCGATAGCATCTCTGATGATAGTTTCCATTATTTTTCCTACGATTGAAGTCAAACTTATAGGCCTATAGTTATTTGGTTTCTTTTTGTCACCTTTTTTGAATATGGGAGTAACGTTAGCTAGCTTCCATTCTCTTGGGACATCTCCGGATATGATGGATTTCTTGAAAATAATTTCTAATGGAACAACAATCTCATTTTTCATTTCCTTTAAGAGTCTTGGATGCCAACCGTCAGGCCCTGGTGTTTTATTAACTTTGAGTTTCTCTATACACCTTTTAATTTTTTCTTTTGTTATATTGACCGTACCGAGTAAGTTTACCCTAGACTTTTCACAGGTTTCAGTTTGGAATTCACCTTGAGGTGTTTCGTTTACGAATACCGAGCTAAAATAATTGTTTAAGATATTACACATTCCTTCATTTGAATATTCAAGTTGACCGTCAGCAGATAATAGTGGACCGATGTGATTCCTAACAACCTTTTTATCTCTAATGTAACTATAGAATTCTTTGGGATTCTCTTTGGATTTATCAGCGATGTTCATTTCGTATTGTCGTTTTCTTTTTCTTATTGTCTTTTTTTAAATTTCTCTGTATTGATACATAACTTTCATAGTCATTAGATGCACCCGAGCACTTATATTTCTTATAAGCCTGTCTCTTTTTAGCAATACTTTTTTCAGTTTCTTTGTCGAGCCACTTTGGGCGAGCCTGATTTGGGGGACGTCTGTCCTTAAAAGGAATGTAAGTTTGAATCATCTTAGTGAGCGTATTTTGAAATATTTCCCACATCTGATCTATATGTAGATACTCTAAGCTCTCTTGTGAATATATTTGAATAATATGATAACGATATTCATAGTTCAAGTTGTCTGAATTACGAAAAGATGGAAATGTTGTTACCAGTTGTGTTGGTACTTCTGGAAATACTGTTACCAGTTGTGTTGGTACCTATTCACAGCGTCGAGTTGCTTATTCGAAAAAATAGACAACAGTTCAGTTGCTGTCATCATAGTGACAGTGTAGACGATAATTTTACCTACTTGTCATTATATACTGAGCGATTTTTATCCTCTTCTGTCATGTTTAATATAAGGTTAGTATCAATTATAATCAGTCTATGGTCTGAGACCAGCGCCATCTAGGGAACAGACTACTTACTTTGTGCATTCGTATACGCTTTGACTACATACTTTCGATGAGCTTTCCTGTCTTACTTGAGTCAAATATTTTCTGAAGTTGTGACGTCATTTGTTTTGATGAATTCGCGAGACCCTGGAGCAGGATTACAAATTCTCCAGAAATCAGGAAATCAGTACAATGTTACATGACATCAGTGTTAAGACAACAGATAACATCAAAATTATACCTTAATGTGCGTTCGTGTTTTATAAAGTGAGGCATTAGACAAGGAAAAAAGTCTAGCAAACATGATGAATGTAAAAGATGAAATAAGTTATGGCTAAAACTTCAGTTGAACAAAAGCAGGACCACCAACCACCAGTGAATCCTTGGAGACAAATATTTGGTGAGTATGATATTGCTTCCATAAACAGATATTCTTAAAACTGCATGCCAAGATTGATAATTTATCATTTTCTTAAAATCTGCATATTTGTTCAACTTCTACATTCACGACGCACAAAATTCCATAAAGCATGATATCGCATGATGTTACATGATATTGCATAATATTACGCAATGTTGTATGATCTTTCTCAACAGTGATAAAATATTACCTATGCTCTCTAGCCTCTGGCCTGACCTAATCTCATGGTGAGGATCCCCAGCCCAGGCCATAAAATAGGCAAGATATTTTTACTAATAAAGTGGTTAACGAATGGAATAAACTTAGTAACACTGTAGTGAGCTACGAGACTATTAGTTGTTTTAAGGGAAGATTATATAAATTTATGGATGGGGGTGATGAGTGGTAACAGACATGGAGCTGCCTAGTGTAGGCCTTATGGTCTTTTGCAGTGTCCTCCATTATTATATTCTTAGGCCCCCAAACCTAATCTAACCTAACCTAACCTAACTTAACCTAACCTAACCTAACACGGGTGTGCTCTAACCTAAAATACCCACACCCAACCAAACCCTAACATAACTACTTAGCCTAAACTTTCAATGCATCCTTATCAAGACTCTCTTACACCAAATTAGCCTAACTCTAACCCAGTCAAGCCTAACCTTACCAAGCCTAACCCTAACCTGACCCCCCAACCCTAGCCAGAGACTCCCTACTGAATCCCCTGACCCAATCTAACCTTTGTATTACAAAGGGCAACGGAATAATTTGAATAGTTTGGATACAATCAGAATAATAAAAATAAAAAAAATCACAAAAAGGGAGTAATCGAGTGTGGATGAATAAAAGTGTGGGTAATCGAGTGTGGGTGAATAAAAGTGTGAATGAATAAAAGTGAATATTAATAAAAGGAAAAAGTAACATATGACATGAACAAAGTTTAGATTTTTAATCTAAAAAGCCCTGACCTGCCTCGTTTGTCGAGGGTTCCTCCTGAGGACCCGTAATCTAATCATTCTCCCTAAATTAAACTAAAAAAAAAAATCTCTTCTATCAAACCTTCTTGGAGTTTTTCATACAACTCCACCTAGTGCTCTGACAGGAACCTCTTGGTTCTTTGACGTCAACCTCACAACGCTTTGACATCGCCTTCTTAATGCTTTGACGTCAATATAATTATCCTGTCCTCCTATTGTTATGGTATCGCCATCCTTGTATCTTGATATTATCCACACACTGTTTTGAAATCACCGTTTCTATTATTCTAAAATCACACTCTGAGTTGTTTGACATCACTCCTGTTTTAGTTCTTTGTGTTTAGTGTTCTTAGTGTTTAGACGTCGCTCTCCAAGTTCTAGGGTGTTCTTCTTTGCCCTGTTCCTCGTTGTCGTTCTTCCATGACAGTCTGTCTCTAACGTGGTCAGCGACTTACGTCTTTGTAAGGCGTCTATCACTATTGATGCAGGCAAGGTCATCATATCAAGACAGTAGGATAGGAATCGTAGTACTTGGTTTAAATTGGACAAGTTTAGGTAAGAAATATACAAACTATGTTTTATCAATAGAGTAATGAACGCTAAAACAATATATCGGTTGGGAGAGGATTAGATAACCTTGTGGATGGAGATGATAGGTGGTAACGGACATGGAACTGCCTAGTGTAGGCCTTATGGTCTCTTGCAGTCCCCTACCATTCTTGCGTTTTTATTGATTTTATTTAAATTGATAGGGTAACGTTGGAGGGTTTGCACTTTAAGCGAAGGCCTCTGACTATGAACTAGACTCCGTTCGTCTTGATCTTGCGTAGATTTTCTGCACAAAAGTTACTCAAAAAGGGGATGTTGTTTTTCAGATCATAAGGGAATGCAGATATTTCCATGTTTCACGTTTATCTAGTAAAGCTTACCTATGTTTGAATGAAAGGTTATAGTCTTACCCTCTGCTGTATGATTACCATAATATTATTCCTTTTACAGTTTTACTATACATTTTTTTTTAGAAAAGTAGAATTAATGAAACCTCGTCTTTTTACTCTCCTGTCGTCAAAATTCCTTACCCCGCCTTGGCAAAATGGAGCGGGATGGAAATTCTAGAGGACATTCTTTTTCGAATTAGGGCCTGATTGTTCCTTTGTCTGCAAATAGTTGGAGGTTTACTCCCATTCAGAGGCCCCGTACGTGGGCCGGACGACTTATAACCGTCACGACTTGCGGTCAAAAGTCTTCTAGAACCCCACGGATTTCCACCGCGCAGATTTTATATTTCTTGTTGATTTTTATTTCATTTGCATCATCTACTTTAGAGCAATTGGTATCATGGTCGTATATCGAATACCGTAAGCCATTTATATATTTTTTGACATGAACTGTACCTTCCTGCTTAGCTTCCCGGGGACAGTTTACCAACATTTCCCCTTTACAGGTAACCCACCCGGGAATTGAACTCACGACCACCTGATCATGAGTTCGACGCGGTATCCATGGTTATCTGGTAAATCTCTTAAAGTAGCTGTAAAGCTGGTCTTGGCGGGCAAAACTGTGACTCGCTACAAGATTTCATGTGCTAATCGAAATTGAAAAATACAGATTCCATTGAGTTGAATATACACGTTTGGTGTTACCCAAAATAGAGTAATCATATCAACCACCGGAACTCACTGTGAGGAATAGAAATGGAAAATAGACTGACGAAAACTAGAAACCCGCCGAAGAAAGAATGGAGGGGAAGCGGGATCTCAGAACCAAAATAGAGATGGAGATGGATGATGTTATGTAATTTTTTTCTCTGAAGAGAGGTGTGGATGACTCAAGTAGTATCATGGAAGAAGATGAGCTGAAGGTGATGGAGACTTACCTTTTGAGAAGAGTACGTGTAATGAGGAAGATGGATAAGATACCAAATACGAATATACTAGACAAATGTAGAAAGTTAAAACGGAGGAAAATATTAGGTATATGCATGAACATAATGTATATATTATGCACATATGTATATGTATATGTATGTATATATATGTATATATGTATATATATGTATATTACATATATATATATGTATATATAATTAATATATATATATAATATATAAATATGTATATATATATAAATATATATATATATATAATATATACATTATATATATATATATATATATATATATGTGTGTGTGTGTGTGTGTGTGTGTGTGTGTGTGTTTGTATATATATGAATATATATATATATATATATATATATATATATATATATATATATATATATATATATATTATATATATATATATACGAAATAAGCTATAGTCCAGGAACCATGATGGAAAAAGTAACAAGCACTGGACTCAGAAACAGGTGCTTTAATCCCGACTTTTCGAACCCTGTCCGGGATTGGTCATCAAAAGTTACAATGGTGAAGTTCCAGGAAACTCGTGTAACGAAATGTCTTGGAGTTGACCTGACATTTGGTCACATGAGTTTCCTGGAACGGAAAGAATGAAGGTAGCCCTACTAAATACCTGCGTTCCTCACCGAGTGAAGCAAATGCTTATGTGTGTAATAATAAATGAGGATCTAATTGCTTCACCATTGTAATCCCTGAGGACAAACCATGGACAGAGCTCGAAACGGGATTAAAGTATTTTACTTATTTCATATATATATATGTATATATATTTGATGTGAGGGCAATCGGGTACACATGCTAATATTTCAGAACTGAAAATGAAACATCACACGAAACGTACAGATGATAGATATATGAGACTGTGCACATAATCTGGGCATGAACAAGCATTTTCACAAATAGAAAATTTACAGTGTTACAAAGAAAAGTTACAGATAAGCAGACCTCGACGGCCGAAGTCGAGCAAATCGAACGCGCATAGATCGACAGCTTCGACGACTCTTCCTTGTAAACGTTCTTGGGAAATCGATAGTCTAATCGACTTGATGCATCGTCACCCAGGCGAGAAGTCGTCTCTTGTCGAAGGGCGTTGTGGATCGCGACAGTGACATATTTAGGTCGTGGATATCACTGATTTCTTGAACATTCTCCATTTTCTATCCAAACTCCCAATACTACCACATCTCGGAACGATAAGCCTGAGATTTTCTCGTATTCTTTGCTTGTTTGATCTTATTTCTCGTTTTCTATAGAAAAATCCAAATAATGCCAGAACTCGTAACAATAAGCTATTGCCTGAGATTTTCTTATATTCATTGTTTATTTGATCTTACTTCTCATTTTTTATCCAATATCCTAATAATGCCAGAACTCGGAACGATAAGTTGTTAACTGAGATTTTTTTATATTCGTTGCCTATTTGATTCTTTTTCTCTGAGAATGTAATGACATTGCAACTTTAACACAGACTTGCCCGCGACAGAATAAAATCGTCTGTGGTAAGACAACAAAACCTGTAACTGACGTCTCTGAATTTAAAAGAATTATACTCTCTGACATCATACAAATCAGCAAGAAAATGAGTCTTCTGAAAAGAAATATGTTGTGAAAATGTTAGAAACTGAACTTACACCATGTCTTAACTCGATCGTAACTCTGTTTGCACTTGTTCATTCCATTCTAGCAAACACCCAAAAATTTTATTCAGCTAAGGTTGGTCCTTGAGTTGTCGGCTACCTCAGTAGAGCCATTTATTTCCGAACAGCACTTTAGATACTTTATTATATCTAATTGCAGACCATTTCATTCAACTGAGGAGTTCTTGATATTAAAGGGATAAGACATTTGTCCACTTTGAACTTCGGTTTTTTTTTTTTTTTTTTTTTTTTTTTTTTTTTTTTTTTTTTTTTCTTACATAAAGAGGCTCAGAAATCTATCTGTGTCAGTCCTCAGATTTTACCTAGGAGTTGAATAAAATCGTTTGACGTCAGCTAGAATAAAATTTCCAAAACAGTGATTCTTAACCTGAGGGCCATGGGGACCATCAATGGAGCCGTGAGAAGATTTTTTTTTTTTTTTTTTGGGGGGGGGCATGGCCTGCTGGTACGAATTGATACTTTCTATATAATGTGAGGAATCTGAATATGGAGGAGAATTCCATCACTCTGTCCTGGCAGAAGAAAATTATTGTTGTCAATTTTGTAATGAAGCAAAGGGTTTCTCATCATTATTCTACCATTATTGATATATATATATATATATATATATATATATATATATATATATATATATATATATATATATTTTTTTTTTTTTTTTTTTTTTTTTTTTTTTTTTTTTGCCGGGTGGGATTTGGGAGAAAAATGAAGGGAAACCACACGAACATCGAGAATTTACGAAGAAGGGAATGGAATGAAAAAGGTTGAGAACCTCTGATCCAAAGAAACGGGCTCTTCTAGGCAACACAGAGGCATCCGACCCCCTCGAGAGTACCAAAGCTGGAAAGGCAAATATGAATGCCCGAACGACCGATTCAGTTACCGAGAATATATCAAAATGGGCTTTACTTTTTCACAGATTTAGAACATTGTTTGGTGTTGTTAAGACTTTGGACTTCTCAACTAAAATGAGACATCAGCATAGTTAACAATGTAGAGTCGAGACATATTGAGAGAAGAATGTAAAAGACATGAACTTCCAGGAAAGGGTGGCGAACAACCAAGAAATAAATTAAATAATGACAATCAGGTTGGAAAAGGTGGGTAAGGAAGACTAGTTTCTCAAAAGCTTCATGGAAACACAAACAGTTTATTGGTTTGTCTTCTGTAGACAAGGGTGGTGAGTCTGTCAGCAAATAATGTTCTCTCTTGTCTCTTGTGTCTTGTGGACGGGGAATTAGATTTCAAAACTAAACAATGTTCTCGCTTGTCTCCGCAGACACTATGATATTTGTGTGGACGGGGAATTAGATTTCAAAACTAAACAATGTTCTCTATTGTGTCCGCAGACACTATGATATTTGTGTGGACGGGGAATTTCATTTCAAAACTAAACAATGTTCTCGCTTGTGTCCGCAGACACTATGATATTTGTGTGGACGGGGAGTTAGATTTCAAAACTAAACAATGTTCTCGCTTGTGTCCGCAGACACTATGATATTTGTGTGGACGGGGAATTAGATTTCAAAACTAAACAATGTTCTCGCTTGTGTCCGCAGACACTATGATATTTGTGTGGACGGGGAATTAGATTTCAAAACTAAACAATGTTCTTGCTTGTGTCCGCAGACACTATGATATTTGTGTGGATGGGGAGTTAGATTTCAAAACTAAACAATGTTCTCGCTTGTGTCCGCAGACACTATGATATTTGTGTGGACGGGGAATTAGATTTCAAGGCTGAAATCTTTAGTTCCTCGTTTATTTCCCTTGTAACCATCAACACAGAGACGCTATACTCCAAGCAATGGACATAGTCGGAAATAAGATGGGTGGGTGGGTATACCTGTATATCGACTCAGACCCCAGGTCTCTCATTTAAGTGGAAAAAATCGTCTGCTGTTGGCCACAACAACATCTGTAAAAAGATAAATGTTCTAAAGAGGTTCGACGTTAACTGTTTGACTTCTGGTGCTATCAGTTTCTTAAACGTTTCCGTTGCTAATGCGTTCTTTACAAAGAAAACACCATCTGAAAACGAAACCTTAATTCCTGGTACGTTGTCTCGATCTGACACTTTATAACTTAAGTGAGGTTTATCAAATACTAAGACGTAGAGGACAAACTCTGATTAATCATAAATACTGTATCATCATATCTTGTCGCACCAGAACCGTGTCCATATAAGGGCAGTTTCATTTGCTTCCCTAAGGTCTTGGTCGGAGCAATGGGGACTCAATGGACATTCCCGGAGGACGTGGACCATCGTCTGTACTTCGCCACAGGGACATTGGGGGCTATTGGTGTATCCCCACTTGTGTTGATTTTCTCTCGTTTTGCCCACCTTGGCTCTTCCTCTTCCAGGATCAGCCCGGGGGGATGATCCTGGTGTAGAACACTTGTTCATAAATGCAGTGAACTTATGTCCGGCTCGTGTGGACGTGGGACATTTGTCCACTGTGACCGGAGAAAGAAGACAAAAGAGTTGAGTGATGATGGAAATTAAGGGTAGGATGTTTTCAAGACTTTGTTCATCCTTGGAAATAAGTGGGTGAACGGAGTTGTAATATCTAATATACCTTTGTTTTGATCGGTTGTATAAGAGCCCCGTATTATCACTCCTTCCTAACACTCTTTCTTATTTATTGGTGTTCCCGTTTGTGTATTTACCTAGTTGTATTATACCTAGTTGTATTATACGGGAAGGGAGCTATGCTCGTGGTGTGTGTGTGTGTGTGTGTGTGTGTGTGTGTGTGTGTGTGTGTGTGTGTGTGTGTGTGTGTGTGTGTGTGTGTGTGTGTGTGTGTGTGTGCGTGTGTGTATGTGTGTGTGTATAGGTGTGCTCCTTTGTATGCACATCTACATATGACATGCTGCACAATGATATAACCCTGCATGTTTATACGTAGACACCAAATTCGGTGCATCAAAAACCCATGAGACACGAAAAGAGGCAGGTAGATGGAAAGAAACAGAAACCAAAAGAAAGTACCCGTAAGATACTTGGAGGAGCGGGAGTTTGGGGGTGGGAAGGAGAAGGAGAGGGGAGCATAGGAAGCAGGGGATTTTGATGCGCGTACGAGGGAGTGGGGGGAGAGGGGAGGTGGTGGGGCTTCGTTGAATGTTCCCGTCAATCCCTCACTGTGACATTTTGGCCTTTTGGTCCGGCCATCTCCCGCGGGACCTTGGCCTCCGAGGACGTCCTTTTTAGCTTCACTGATCCTTCGTCTAAGGGCAAAGCCGTTAGGTCCTTTTGCCCTCCTCAGGAGTAGTATTCTATCCACTACTCTTCATCAAGCGAACCTTTTCCCCTTTACGCACAGGAGAATTTCGACTTTTTTTTCTCGTACTTTCTTTCAGGTGTGTTACAATTTGACTATTATACACTCTTGAAAATTCCCATTACCCCCTTCACCACGGGGAGGGGGTGTCTTAACCCCAGTTAGTTAAATCTACAAAATAAAAAAATATATATTTTGAGTTTAATTGTAGATGATCACTGTGTAGTGGCACTCACTGACTCTCGCTCGCTCTTGTATCCATATCTAACCATTAAATACCTATTAACTATCCCCTCTTTATAGCTTGATACATTCAAGTGCCGATGGTTGACTCCTAACACCCTGAACGCGACAGTATGTCGCCTATTTTTACTAAGCATGCTGTGACGTGATGTCGGTACAAAGATGCCCGATATCGCCGGCCATTTTGATTACATTCTTATTGCCACATTAGTGTTGCTTATCAATGTACGTGGAAAAGGTTCTACAGGGTTCCGTTTCACACTATTGGGTTTTCATGTGACCAAATCGTTACACTCGTCAAGAACGGGATTTAATGAAGACGATGGCTACTACACACAGACGTGGTTCACCTATGCCCATTAGGGAGCGAAGAGAGTATTCAGGATGATTCATACAAAGATGATGTTTTTTTCATCTTCGTCCTACGTGGAATCAATCCGGCAACTCCGCCTCCCGCGAGCAAAAAGAAATTATTTGGTTTTACGTCGCGAACTCCCGTATCAGGAGGCTAGGACGAAGACCTTTACAGAGGACTTTATATCTTGGAATTTAATCAACCATGCCCTTGGTCCAACTCGCTTGCGACAGGGTTTGAACTACTGTCACCTCGAATTCCGCCGCAAGTAGAGACCCTTTAATTTGCTCGATCAACGAGCAAAAAGAAATAAACGAATGAGCAGATAAAAGAATATTTTTTCCGCGAATAGTAGGCCAAAATGTCTCTCATGTTTGCACATTTGATTGTATACATTTGCTTCTGCCAAAATGATTCCCTCGTCGAGCTTGAATACGATTATGCAATTACTTAATCACGAGATCATTATTTTGTCGCTTTCCACTTGATGCAGTTTCTGTAAATGAGTTTTCTTCCGAGAAGAAAATATCATAGTTGATGGTGTTGTTTTTGTTGCTGCTGGCATATTTGTTGCTGATGTGGTGATGCTAGTGTTTTTGCTGTTGTTTTTGTTTTGCTGTCGGCAGCGGCGGTGGTGTTGGTGTGTGTGTGTGTGTGTGTGTGTGTGTGTGTGTGTGTGTGTGTGTGTGTGTGTGTGTGTGTGTGTGTGTGTGTGTGTGTGTGTTTGTGTGTGATCGTGTATGTGTGTGTGTCTTGTAATTTCTTTGTCGGTAGTGGCGGTGATGTTGATGTAGCGTGTGTGTGTGTGTGTGTGTGTGTGTGTGTGTGTGTGTGTGTGTGTGTGTGTGTGTGTGTGTGTGTGTGTGTGTTTGTGTGTGATCGTGTATGTGTGTGTGTCTTGTAATTTCTTTGTCGGTAGTGGCGGTGATGTTGATGTAGCGTGTGTATGTGTGTGTTTGTGTGTGTGTGTGTGTGTGTGTGTGTGTGTGTGTGTGTGTGTGTGTGTGTGTGTGTGTGTGTGTGTGTGTGTGTGTGTGTGTGTGTGTGTGTGTGTGTGTGTGTGTATGTGTGTACGTGTGTGCGTACGTGTGTATGCGTGTGTGTGTGTGTGTGTGTGTGTGTGTGTGTGTGTGTGTGTGTGTGTGTGTGTGTGTGTGTGTGTGTGTGTGTGTGTGTGTGCATGCGAGCGTGTCTGTATATCTGTGTCTCTGTGCGTGCGTGGGTACATGTGAGTATTCATACCTGCGTACCTGACAGAAGCTCACCATTTTATCAGCCAGAGGTCACTCCCATAGCTGAATGGAATAGTCTGGCAAGAGCCAAGTAAACACTATAGATTGTGCTGTGCGTTTATGTTAGCATGCTATCAAATTTATCATTTCAGCGAAAGATAAGCAAGATTTGCTTTTCGTTATATGTCAGTGTTCATATTTATCACTTCATTCGAGTTTGTGTAATGTCCGTTTCTATGCTTGTTTAATAAACACATACACACACACACGCGCACACACACACACACACACACACACACACACACACACACACACACACACACACACACACACACACACACACACACACACACACACACACACACACACACACACACACACACACACACACACACACACACACACACACACACACACACACACACACACACCAACTCTCGTGGGCGGGGAGTTGGGGGTGTGTGTGTGTGCAAGGTCATAGCATTACCCATAGATCGGACCTACGAGCTCTGAGCTCTCTTCCAGGAGGGAAATAGCTGTCGATCACGAGTCCAACACGTGATCCAAAGACCAAGACCAAGTGAATATGCATATACATATATATATACATATATATACACACATATATATATATATATATGTTTGTGTCAATTGACATTTGGAATTAAACTCTTCTGCTGGGATTCGAACCCTTGCCTGAGCGGCTTTCGTCTTTACGGTACGGTCCTTGTCTTGTAAAGACGCAAGCCGCTCAGGCAAGGGTTCGAATTCCAGCAGAAGAGTTTAATTCCATATATATATATATACATATATATGATATATATATACATATATATATATATGTCTGTATATATATATATTTATATATATATACATATACAGACATACATATATATATATCCATATATATATATATATATATATATATACATACATATATATATATATATCTATATATATATAGATAGATAGATATATAGATATGTACATATATGCATATATACATATACATACATACATATACCAAAGGCTTTTCCCCCTTTACACGGGGGGGGGTAGCCAAAAAGAAAAAGGCATAGAAACCACTCCCACCCATTCCATCCCCTACATACTCTACTCCCCTCCACCCTCCTCCCTCCCTCTTATCTTGCCACCTCCTGGATGACGGGTCATCCCTGCATCCTGTCCACTGCCCTGGGTCTGAAGCAGTGTCGCAAGACACAGCACATCCACAGCAAGGCCGCTTTATTAATTTGGCGACCCTCTCTCTCCGTCCCCTCATGCAGAAAAGAAGAAGACGGGAAGAAATCCCTTCGGGCTGCGTCAAATTATTTCTCACACATAATTCCTCACCCCCATCCCCCACCCCTTTCCCCTCATGCATCACAGCATCACCCATACGCAACCCTTTTCCATTGATATATATATATATATATATATATATATATATATATATATATATGTATATATATGTATATATATATAGAAAGTATATATATACATAAATATATATATATATACATATATATGTATATATATATATATTTATGTGTGTGTGTGTGTGTGTGTGTGTGTGTGTGTGTGTGTGTGTGTGTGTGTGTGTGTGTGTGTGTGTGTGTGTGTGTGTGTGTGTGTGTGTGTGTATGTGTGTGTGTGTGTGTGTGTGTGTGTGTGATTCACCTTGGTCTTTGGAGCACGTGTTGGACTCGTGATCGATAGCTATTTTCCTCCCGGAAGAGAGCTCAGAGCTCATATGACCGATCTATGGATAATGCTGCGACCTTACACGCACATACACCCCCAATCCCCCTCCTACGAGAGTTGGAGTAACGACTCGAAGCGCAGTGATATTGAACCCGGACCGCCGTAGTGACAGACGGAGATTCTACCAACCGCGCCATCTAGTCGTGTGTGTGTGTGTGTGTGTGTGTGTGTGTGTGTGTGTGTGTGTGTGTGTGTGTGTGTGTGTGTGTGTGTGTGTGTGTGTGTGTGTGTGTGTGTGTGTGTGTGTGTGTGTGTGTGTGTGTGTGTGTGTGTGTGTGTGTGTGTGTGTGTGTGTGTGTGTGTGTGTGTGTGTGTGTGTGTGTGTGTGTGTGTGTGTGTGTGCATACGTGTGCATGTGTGTGTGTATGATACTACGTAAGACGGTATTGTTCCTGTTACTACAATAATTACTACAACTGGGCAAAAAGATAATATCTGCTCTTGATTCAGGTGACTTCCCAGTGGATTTGGCGTCATCACCACATTAGAATTTCCCAGTATTGTGTTGATTACATCCAGTGGGCAAGTTACACCCAAGATTAATGCAACTCTTGGATAATCTACTTTAACACAGCGGTAGTGTTATAGTATTCCTATATCATGCAAGAGGTAGATTATTCATTCTTACTGTTCATTATGAAACTATCAGTTGTTTTACGAAACGGTTAGACAATTTTATGGATGGGAATGACAGGTGGTAATGGACATGGAACTGCCTAGTGTAGGCCTCATGGTCTCTTGTAGTCTCCTTCATCCTTATGTTCTTATGTTCTTATGTCCTTGTTCCTTCCAGAACAAGGACGCACAGAAGTGTGGCAACAGGTGAATGTGGCAACGTCGCATAGGTGAGAAGGTTATGAGAGAGATGGATTTGTCGCTCGGTTTGGTTTCCAGAGAAATTACAATAAAAAAATAAAGTTGTATCGTGTGGTGCTAAGATTATGATTTATATTGAATATACTGTTTTGCCATCAACCATAAGATTTATAAATGTTCACACAAATTTTCCATTTTACTCTACTGTTTTTATTCAACTTGTTAATCATATTCTTCTTCTTTTTGTTTTCCTTTTTCGTAGTTTTTCTTCTTTTAATATTTCTATTTTCTTACTCTATAAATTTCGTTCATTTTACTCGTATTACTCTTATTCTTTTCGATATTGCTTATTTTTTCATTTCTTTGGATGGATTGGTGTGGAAGGTAAACATAAGAGTGCAAAGCAGAGGTTTAGTATCGATGGATGAGAAAGAAAAGTAATAAAAAATTAATTAAGTATTTAAGGATGACACTAAACTGGCTAAAGGAAGTGGATAGTTCCAAGTAGATGAGATGACATGCAGCAATAAATGGAGGCCCGGATGTGGAAGCGAAACAAGAAAAAATAACATAAGTAAATATTTGAATGGAATGAAGAATGTTATGGAAAATAGGTTTCTTGGGATAAAAGCAAGGTTTGTGTATGGACCAATAGCTTAGAATGAAAGTGAGGCTGAGACATGAATCGAGTATAGCGAATAAATATCGGAGTGAATTAATGTTACGAGAAATAGGTATCTGAGGATGAAAGCAGAATCTCGACCATTAGCTTAGAATGCAACTGAGGGACAGAGGAATAGATTGAATGTGTTTGTACTAAGGAATTGCCTTTGGTATAACTATGTTTGAAGACTGTTACATTTCTAATTTTTCATTTTTCTATCTATATATATATTTTTTCTACTTGTGTACTATTTTGATTTTTACCCGTTTGCTCTTTTTCTCTTTAATATTGGGCTTCCAGCTTAGCTATGGACCGAAAGACCCCTTACGGGCACGCTATGCCAGCGTAATCCATTCTGTCTGAAACGAGTGGAAATGAGTAATTAGTTATATGTTCGTTCCACATTTTTCTTTTTCCCTCTCCCCCTGGGCCTTGGTTTCATATTCCCAAATAAGGACATAAATCCCTTCAAAGTAGCTCCACGTTCTGTGCGTCAAGCTGTGGCTCCAGGTGATTTGATTAAACCAGGCGACGGATGCCGTAATGAAGATAGTTTTCCTCGAATGACCTTCCTTCAAGCCCGATATCAGAGTAGGCCAGCGTTTCGTAACCTTTTACGAATCTGGCACCGCTGTAGTCAAGTCTAGGCAGTCTGGTTAACAGCTGATAACTAGAAGGACAAAGGAAAGTGTAGAAGAATTATGTACCCAACATCCACTAAAAAAAAAATTCAGAGCCATCATGGGTTGCTGAAACACCTAGATTAAGAATCGCTACTCCACTCGTAGAGGGAGAGATAAGACATCATTTGTCTCTCGCCAGGACAAAGTATGTAAAGTTTGCCTCGGCGAGGGAAGTATCCCTCTGATACTTTGGCTGTCCCGACTCGTCGGAAACGTCTGTCTTCGACTCTGAGGGCAAAAAGGTGGACACGAGGTCGTCCCAACTTCGTCCAGTGTATTAAGACTTACAAGGCCCTCGCTCCTTAGCGCGAGGAAGGAACTCGCTCCCAACAACTTCGATGACTTTGTCCTCTTCTCCTCTTACTCCTTTTCTCCCTCCTCCTCTTCCTCCTCCTCCTCCTCCTCCTCCTCCTCCTCCTATTTCTCCTCCTCCCTTCCCTCCTCCTTTTCCTCGTCCTCCTCCTCCTCCTCCTCCCCTCCTCTTTCTCCTCCTCCTCCTTTTTCTTCTATTTCTTTTTTTCTTCTTCCTACTCTTCATCTTCCACTTCTTCCTTTTTTCCTTTTTTCTTTTTCTTTTTCTTCTACTTCTCATCCTCCTCCATCTCTTCCTCTTTCTCCTTTTCTTTTGACTTTCCTGCTACTCCTCTTCTTTTCTCTCCTCTTTCCCATCCTTCTCCATCCCTTTCTTTTTAACCTCCTCTTCTTTTTCTTTCTTCCTTTTCCTCTTCTTCCCACATACGTCTCCCCAATTTCACCATTTCCTGCTTATTTTCCTCCGTTTCCTCTTCTTCATTACTTTCCTCTTTGGTCTTCTCTTCATACACTTCTTTCTTTTCCTCCTTGTCTTCCTCTTTATCCTCTTCTTCCTCTTCACCCTTTTACACGTCCTCACATTCCTTTCTTCCTCCTCCTCCACTCTTCCTCTTCGTCTTGATCCTCGTCCTACACTTTGTTTTCTATTTCGTCCTCCTCTTCCTCCTCGTCTTCCCCTTCCTCCTTGTCTTCCCCTTCTTCCTCATCCTCGTCCTCCTCCTCATCGTCTTTACCGTCGTTTCCTTCCTTGTCTTCATCCTCTCCCTCCTCGCATCACTCCCTCCTCCACCGTCTCCATCCTTTTCTTCCTCCTCTTCCTCCTTGTCTTCCCCTTTCTCCTCCTCCTCGTCCTCCTCCTCATCGTCTTTACCGTCGTTCCCTTCCTTGTCTTCATCCTCTCCCTCCTCGCATCACCCCCTCCTCCTCCGTCTCCGTCCTTGTCTTCCTCGTTGTCCTCGTCGTCTTCCTCGTTATCTTCCAATTTCGTTATCGCCGTCCTCCTTTTCTTCCTCATCCCCCTTCCCCTTCCTTCTCCCTCTGTCTCTTGTTGCTTTTTGTACCTCCCCAACTTTGTAAATTTGTACCACTTAGAGAGGTTAAGGAAAGCAATGTGAAGGAGAGAGGAAGGAAAGGAGAAACAGGAGAGGAGGGAGCCAGAAAAATAAAAAGGAAAATGGATGAAAAAGAAAAAAGGGTTAAAAAAAGATAGACAAAGAGAAGAGTGTGTATGGGGGAACAGAGAGAAAGAGAAAAATGCAAGAAACAGGAAAAGGAAGGAAAATGAAGAGGGAGAAAAAGAAAGAGAACAAAAGATAGGGAGAAAATAACTGAGGGAAAAAAGAGAGATAGAAAAAAAAGAGAGGGGAAGAGAAAAAGGTGAGGAGAGAAAGAGATATAGAAAGAAAGAAATGGGGGGGGGAGAAATGGGGAGAGAAAGAGAGAAGAAGAGAAAAAGATGGGAAGAGAAAGAGATAGGAAGAGAAAGAGATGGGAAGAGAAGGAAATAGGGAGAGAAATAGATGGAGAGAGAAAGGTAAAGGAAAAAGAGATGGGGGGAGAAAGAGAGAGGAAGTGAAAGAGATGGGGAGAAACAGAGAGGAAGAGAAAGAGATTGGTAGAGAAAGAGAGTGGTTAAACTTGCATATATATATATATATATATATATATATATATGTACACGTTTGTGTGTACATATACATACATATGTATATATATATGTACATATGTGTGTGTACATATACATACATATATTATATATATATATATGTATATATATATATATATATATATATATATTATATATATATATATTTTTATATATATATATATATATATATATATATATATACACGTGCGTGTGTGTTTATATAAACATATTCACATACATCTATACACATATGCATATAATCAGAGGCAAAGACTAGCGTATACTTGCTATAAATAGTTAGGATGTAAAGTAACCCCATTGTTTTGGTTCTTTATATCCACCCACGTCCCCGTCGAAGGCCACCCCTTGTGCCTGCAGCTTTAAACAGGACCTGTTGAAGGACACACATTGACTCCTTACCTATAGGATTTACAAGGACTCGATCCCCCACCCCCTTTTCTTCTTCTTCCTCCTACTCTTCCACATCCGCCCTCCACCCCCTACCATCCACCATGCATCTTCTTTTACCACTTTGCTGAAGGACTGACAGAAGCCCTCCTTGTCTCACTTCCTTTCACATAAAGTTGAATCTCCTTTGGCACTGACACTATTCTGGCCCTGTTCTAACCAGAGCCAATGCCATTCCTACTTCTTCAGTTCCAAATTCTCTTTAAGTCTAACGCATATAATCTACCCCCCTCCTCACGCTATGCCTTACTCTTCTCTACCGGTCTTTGAACTCGGATCACGAATTTCTTGTTTCCATTTTCTCTCATCAACCCTATCACCTCTGGAGCTCTACCCACGCCCATCCTTCCAATCACGCCCGGCTCCCTTGAGTACCCCCTTCGGCCGCAGGTTCCCCCCTTGAGACACAGGGCCGTGGGGAGGTCTAAGCTGGTGTAGTGTTTAGAAGCCCCACTTTAGGGCCGCTTGAGGCAATCAGGCGAAACTTCGAATGTTTGGCCAACCTCACCATAGCCTCACCACGGCCTCGTTTCACCCTTCATGAGACCTATGTATGCATGTATATTCATTCAACATTGATTTACATAAAATACACACACACACACACACACACACACACACACACACACACACACACACACATATATATATATATACACGCGTGTGTGTATGTGTGTGTGTGTGTGTGTGTGTGTGTGTGTGTGTGTGTGTGTGTGTGTGTGTGTGTGTGTGTGTGTGTGTGTGTGTGTGTGTGTGTGTGTGTGTGTGTGTGTGTGTGTGTGTGTGTGTGTGTGTGTGTGTGTGAGTGTGTGTGTAGCGCCAATACCTGTGGTGGTGGCTGAATGAAATCATCTGTCATTTACCTCAACGAAATATTTGATCTAATAACTCATGCATTGGTCATTTATTTCCCAGCAACTCAGGGCTCAAGATCTCTATCAACCTCAGTTATATTCCTTCTGCCTTTTGACATAACAAGAGCCAATGACCAATGTCTGCTCCTCCCCCGCTACCACTCTAAATCTACGTTTTTTTCGGTACGATTATCGCTCAACGATGATCGTTCATGGTACAATGATGATCACTAAATGATTGTCTAGAGCACTAATTCTTTGTCTTTCAATGGGACTATTTTCTTTCGAGCTGCAAAGAATGAGTTCGATCATTTTAACCGAAGCTACCAACCAATGCGCTTACCCAAATATGATGCCAGGTAGTAGGATGCGCGTCACCCGCCATTGGCTGTGGTAGAAGGCTAATAACACTGGTATACAGAAGAAAAAACAATTCTGGCATGGAATTTTAGAACAGTTTTAGACTAATTTGAGGGTGCTGAATTCAAATCTGATCACAGATTTTCTCTATCACATCATATTTTTGCGCTATTGGTATATACCTTATTTTCATGAACTTAAAAAAAAATATCCTTCTCTTTAGTAGTGAAGCAAAAAAGCCGGATAATATGGCTTATTTTGGTAAATTTACTTTTCATTTAGCCATCTGATGAAGATTGCGACAAACCAATTCTGTCAGCAAGGAGGGTACACAAAATACCCATGTTTTCTGTGTTACTGGGACAGTAGAGCTACAGAAGAGCATTGGTTGAAAAAGGAATGACCTCAGCGACAGAGTTTGGCATCTGGCGATAAGAATGTCATCAATGATCCTCTAGTGGATAGGAAGAACATTGTCTTTCCTTCCTTTACACATAAAACTCGGATTGATGAAACAGTTCGTCAAAGCTTTAGATCACAGTGGAGAATGCTTCAGCTATATATGTTCAACTTTTCCTGGTCTTAGCAAAGAGAAGAAAAAGGCTGGAATATTTGATGGACCTCAAATAAAAATACTCACGAGAGATCCAAATTTTATCACATCAATGAGTGAGAAAGCAGGAAGAGCTTGGAATGCCTTTTGTAGTGTGGTGCAGAATTTTCTTGGGAATAAGTAAGCAGATAACTATGAAGAGATTATGGAAGAGCTACTAATGAGCCTGCGAGATCTTGGATGTAGAATGATTATCAAGATTCACTATTTGCACAGCCATTTAGACAACTCTCCGGAGAACCTTGGGCATGTGAGCGAGGAACAAGGGGAGCGGTTTCATCAGGACATTAAAACGATGGAAGATCGGTATCAAGGACGTTGGGACTCACATATGATGACGGATTATTTCTGGAGCTTGATGAGAGACAACCCAGAAGCTGTACATCAGAGATCGGCCAAGAAAAGAAAATTCAAATAACTGCTATTTGCTACTGATCTGTACATCACTTATATGTATTTTTATATTTTCTACTTTAATTCTGTCACTATATTGGATTTGCTGTACATAAACTTTGTAATCTTTGTTTTTATTTGATTAAGAATACAAAATTTAGTACAAAAAGTCACTTGTTTTCGTCATGAAACCCTCGATATATAGGCTGATGAGTCATTTTCAACAACAAAATGAAAAATGATATATCTCAAAATCCTGATGTGATAGACAAAAACTGAGTTCAGATTCGTGATCAGCAGCCCAAATTTAGTTAGAATTTGTTTTAAAACCTTTTGCCAGAAAAATCGTGTTGACCAGTGTAATCATCGTAGCAAGTAAAACGTACCCTTACCTTGTAATATAGAAACAGTCCCACATTAATACGACACTGGTATCAATTTAGGGTTTTTTCTCCCACATAAATCTCTGGGAGGGCCGTTGCCAACCACTATGGGGCTGCGGGTAGCCAATTTATGGAATTCGAGGCAACATCATTATTGATAAAACGCTTAAGACGCAAATAGCTAAAATACAATATATATATATATATATATATATATATATATATATATATAATGTATATATATATAAATATAATATATATAATGTATATATATATATATATATATAAATATAATATATAATATATATATATATATATATATATATATATATATGTGTATGTTTCTTAAGACAGATTGAACATTTTTAGAAGCTCCGCCGTGGGATACGAACCCCTTACAAGGGACGCACGGGTCAGGGTTCGTATCCCACGGCGGAGCTTCTAAAAATATATATATATATATATATATACATACATACATACATATACCGAGGCTTTTTTCCCCTTACCAGGGAGGTAGCCAAAAAGGAAAAGGCATAAATCATTTCCACCCATTCCATCCCTGAATACACTCCACACCCCTCCACCCTCACTCTTATCTTAGCACCTCCTGGATGACGGGTCATCCCTGCACCTTGTCCGCTGCCCTGGGTCAGAAGCAGTGTCGCAAGACACAGCACATCCACAGCAAGGCCGCTTCATTAAATCGGCGACCCCCCCTCTCCGTCCCCCCATTGCATGAAAGGAGAAGACGGGGAGAAATCCCTTCGGGCTGCGTCAAATTTTGCTCATACATGCTACCTCACCCCCCATCCCCCCGCCCATTCCACCTCATGCAATCACAACATCATCCATATACAACCATTCTCCATTCACCCCTGTCTTCTGTCCTCTCCCGTCCTTCCTCAACAGACATTCCCCTCTTCCCCAAAGCCCCCTTCACCCCATCCATCAACCTCATCCTAGGACGTCCCCTCATGTTCACTCCCTCCACATCTGCCTTCCATACCTCTTTTACTAGTCTTTCTTCACCCATTCTTTCCATGTGTCCAAACCATCCTAATATTCTTTCATCAACCCTATCTCCCAACTCCCTTTCCACCCCCGTTCTTCTCCTCACCTCCTCATTTCTCACTCTATCTAGCCTAGTAATCCTCATCATACTTCTCAGACACCTCATCTCAAACACATGCAAACTCCTTTTCTCTTCTTCTCTTATGTTCCATGTTTCTGCCCCATACAGTGCTGTTGGCACAATCACTCCTTCATACAGTCTCCTCTTAGCATCCATTCCCAAATGTCTATTCCTCATTACACTCTTTAATCCACCAAGGCATTTACTCGCTTCTCTCAATCTACATTCTACCTCCACCTCCAATCCACCCTTTCCTGCCACATTTGCACCCAAGTATCTAAAACTATCCACTTCCTCCAGTCGCTCTCTCTTAATGCTCACTTCCAGTCTACTGCCACTTTCACCCCTTGTACATCTCATCACCTTACTTTTACCCACATTTATCTTTAGCATTCTTCTATCACATACTCTCCCAAACTCTGCCACCAACTTCCTCAATCCCTCCTCCGATCCTGCCATAAGAGTAGTGTCGTCCGCAAACAACAGCTGGCTCACCTCCCACTTTTCTCCATTTTCTTTAACCATCTCCAATCCCTTGTCCACTACCCTTGCATTTACCTTTCGCACCACCCCATCCATGTATAAGTTGAACAGTCAGGGCGACATAACGCATCCTTGACGAAGTCCCACCTTTACCTCGAACCACTCACTCTCTCCATTTCCAATCCTGACACAAGCTCTACTACTCTCATAAAAACTCTTGACAGCTCCCAGAAGCTTTCCTCCTATCCCGTATATCTGCATAACCTCCCACAGTGCCTTTCTGTCTACCCTATCATAAGCCTTTTCCAGATCCATAAAGGCCCAAAAAACATCCTTCCCCTTTCCTATAGTTTTCTCACATATCTGTCTTACCACAAAGATCTGATCTACACAACCTCTACCTGTCCTAAATCCACACTGTTCCTCACCAATTACTCCTTCTGTTCCTCTCCTAATCCTCTCAATCAAGATCCTCCCATAAGCCTTCCCAACTACACTTAATATATATATATATATATATATATATATATATATATATATATATATACATATGTATATATATATATATATATATATATATATATATACATACATTGTGGTAATTCACAAGGCACACGAGAAAATAATATGCAGACAAAAACACTGGGAAATAAGAAGCTTAGTCCGAACATTTTCGTCCTTGATAATGTCTTAAATAGACGAAAACGTTCGGACTAAACTTCTTATTTCCCAGTGGTTTTTTCTGCACACACACACACACACACACACACACACACACACACACACACACACACACACACACACACACACACACACACACACAAAAATATATATATATATATATATATATATATATATGTATATATATATAATATCATATTGATATGAAACCTGTAATTCACATTTATTCTCACTGTGTAGCAAGGGGTAGGTTGGTATCTTTCGTGCTTTCCAAGATGCAGGGGACCCACGTTTGATCCCGACAGTTTCCGGTGACTTCTGCCTGACCTGGAAGCCAAAGCACATGGGGTTAATTTGACGAATTTGCGTACAACTAATCGTCTCGGGGTGTAACCTTTTCCTCATTTTCTACTGTATTACTTTCAGACTGTTCATACTAGTGGTATAAACCACACAAAAACCGCGGTGGTACCACACAATCAAGGAAAAACTACACGGTTGTGTGTGAACGCCTTAATTGACTTGCATTGTAATTGAATCACCGGGGATCAAACCGCGGCGGTTAAAAACCGCGGCGGTCGAAACCGCTAGTGTGAACTGGGCCTAGCTTTCCTGGTAGCGTAATCGGAAGCGCGCGCTGGTCTTGCATTCGCTTAATTGTGGGTTCGAATCCTGCACTCCCTTCCGATTCCCAACAGTGAGTGTTACTTGCTTCAACAGTCCTCAGAGCGCATAATAGGGCAAAGATGACTTCGGGACCAGTTACTCAGCGCCTCCTGGCGTAAGCAACTCGTCACCACCCTCTTGGCTACCTTTGAGGATGGTTGAGGACTATCTAAGCCGAGGTCCGCTCTCATCTGATAAGAAGCGTCTGGAGACCGCTAGAGTCAGATCTCTTAAGAGGACCTCTTAGAGTTCAAGCCCCGTAATCCAGATTAAAAAAAAAGGGAGAAAATATCAAGTATTATGGAAAAAAGAAATTTGAAAAAAGAAGCTAACATTTAAAAACGACGAGTATGAAAATGGTAAAAGCTCCCTGGTTATAAAGTCAAATTCCGTCTGAGATATTCAGTTCGTCTGGAAATTCAAAACCTTTTAACCTCGAACTCCACCCAGTGCTCCCCATCCTCCTCCTTTTCCCCTTCCCCTTCCTTTTATCCTTCCCCATTCCCTTCCCCTTCCCCTCCTCTTCCCCCAGCCCTCCTCCTCCTTTCCCCCTCTTTTCCCCTCCCTTCTCCTATCCCTCCTCCTCCTTCTTCCCCATCCACCTATATGTGATGATGACAGTGGTGGCCGTGGTTATGGTGCTAGTGTTGATTGTGGTTGTGGTTATGGTTGTGTTCGTGGCTGTGCTTGTGGTTGTGGTGAAGGTAACGATGGTTGTAGTGATGATAACACTGACTGTGGTAATAATGGTGATGGTGGTGATGATTGTGACGATGGTGGTGGGGACTGTTTTGGTGGAAACAATGGTGTTGGTGACAGAGGTGCCAAAGGAGAAGTAAAAAAACTGAGCGCCATTTGGGTGAAGGATTGAAGACGCAAAATTAAATAATATATATAAATACATAAATATTATATATATATATATATATATGATAATATATATATATACATATGATAATATTATATATATATATATATATATATATATATATATATATTGAGTGTGTGCATCTATGTTCTAGAAGTAACGGTTCGATTACAACATTAGATCTTAATTAACTGCGGTCTCTTGAAGGCCGTCTTATCTATAGAGTTAGATCACAACTTACTCAGTCTAGGCCTATACAATTTGAACTGCACCCCCTCATGTGTGTGTATACATATATATATATAATATATATATATATATATGTATATTTATATATATATAAACATATATATATTATATATATATGTATATACATATGTATATATATGTATATATATATGTATATATATATGTATATACATGTATATATATGTATATATATATATGTATATACATATGTATATATATATATATATGACTGTCCAGTAATGTCGTTACACATTAGTAATTGCACTAAGAACCCACTATTATTTGGATTTAAGAAAAGAAGAAAATAACGGATTTCCGTATATTTCGATCACTTGCTGTGATCCTCTTCACGCGGAATACATAGACAAGAGAACATACACATCTTATATACAGATGAGAGAGGTAAAGTTAGGGAACATGGACAAGTCAACTCATGTGGCATCTATATTGTTGTGCGGGTTATGTGGTAAATCGTCCGCTTTTACAATATGGGGAAATAATTTATCAACTGCCAAGGTGGTTATGTAATCTGGTGACCATTGGCCTTTTGAGATGTTAAAATTCGGGAATTGTTTTATTAAGGAAGATTCAATTATTTTCCTTTTGTAACCATTTTCAAATCCAAAATGTAGTTACAAAAGGAAAATAATTGAATCTTCCTTAATAAAACAATTCCCGAATTTTAACATCTCAAAAGGCCAATGGTCACCAGATTACATAACCACCTTGGCAGTTGATAAATTATTTCCCCATATTGTAAAAGCGGACGATTTACCACATAACCCGCACAACAATATAGATGCCACATGAGTTGACTTGTCCATGTTCCCTAACTTTACCTCTCTCATCTGTATATAAGATGTGTATGTTCTCTTGTCTATGTATTCCGCGTGAAGAGGATCACAGCAAGTGATCGAAATATACGGAAATCCGTTATTTTCTTCTTTTCTTAAATCCAAATAATAGTGGGTTCTTAGTGCATATATATATATATATATATATGTATATATATATATATATATATATATATATATATATATATATATATATATACAATTTTCCCGCAAATTGCTACTTGTACAATTTAGTTCATACAGTGTGAGCCAGCATCAAGAGACTGCTCAGGTGCTGCGTGGAGCAAGCAGGGTCAGGGGGAGAATCCTGCTGAGAGAGAGAGTCACCTAAAATAGCGAAGAGGAGTGCAAATGGGGCAACGTGAACATTAAGACCCAAGGTGCTTAAGGCCGCACGAGGACAACAAAAGTCTAATTTTCTGGACCCTTTCATAACGACGGTTCGTTTTCTGGTCCGATTATTATCGAGGTCCATCCCACCCTCCCGCCACCCGCTTCCCTTGCTTCCATCCGATCCAGAGATGTTTGCCTTGCGTCGTTCTCTCGCAGACGAGGGGTCACGAAATGTCTTCAATTCCGTCAGTCAATATCCTCATCAAATGTAGACGATATCTCATTTTGAACAAATGAGCAGGTGACTTGTCCGGAGGATGAGTGAGGGGCTGGGTGGAGGCCTTATGTGGGTGGCAAGAAGTAGGTGTAGGTGTGTGTGTGTGTGTGTGTGTGTGTGTGTGTGTGTGTGTGTGTGTGTGTGTGTGTGTGTGTGTGTGTGTGTGTGTGTGTGTGTGTGTGTGTGCGTGTGTGTTTATGTGTGTCTGAGTATGTATGCATGTGTCTGGGTGTGCTTGTGTATTTCTGGATGTGTATATGTGCGCCTGAATGTGTCTGTATGTGTGTGTGTGTGTGTGTGTGTGTGTGTGTGTGTGTGTGTGTGTGTGTTTGTGTTTGTATGTGTCTGCGTGTGTCTGTGCCTGCCAGTTTCTTTTGAATCCAAGGACCTCCATTCGACCAAAATCTGTCAACCTCAGATCAACTCTCGCATAAAAAAGCGTGATTTGTCTGTGACGTCACCTAGTAGCTTATCGTGCCAGATGACGTCATATTTTGTGACTGTCCTTACTAATGTCGTTATTGGTACCAGTGATTTAATCGGTATTTCTATCGTTATTGATGTTTGATTTTAATATCGTTATTGATGGTCTTGGTATGTGTCACTGGTGATTTCGTTATTGATCGCGTCTGTCGTCTTGTCGTTATTTATCTTCGTTATTTATCTTCGTTATTTATGTTGATATTGGTATCATTCATTTAGACGTAGGCGTTATTAGTGCCGTGATTGACGTCCTCGTTATTGGTGTCAAAAATTGATGCTGGTTATGATGTCGTTTTCTATTGACGTTTCTGATATTAGTCCCATTGCTTCCGACGACATCAATGATATCGGTATTGACGTGTTCGATAATGATATCGTTATTGTGTTTCCATATTAGGATACCAGGAAAATTCAATGTCAGTTATATCATAACCAACGCTTTTTCAATAAAACGCGAGACGGTAATATAAGAAACAATACAAGAAATAATACAAGAGTTTATATCGCAATTTAGTGAGGTTTCTTGCGGCTTTGTTTCGAATTCCGGCGTTTGGTCTCAAGCAGAATACCAGGGATTGTTCGGAAATTTACGCTCGCTCACTGTAACCAAGGTCAGCCTATATCACTTTACATTTCGTGAGGATAAGGGATGTTTTCGGATACAGCTGATTTCAATGTCAACATCGGCCACAAAAAGATCACAGATCACAATCCATATTTTTCGATACTATGAAGCTGCGACCATCTTGGGCCTTCAGCTTGCTTTTCATTTATTTACTTATTTATCTATTTATTTACTTGTTTTTATTTATCTATTCATTTATCTAATTATTCTAATTATCTGATTTGATTTATTTATTATTATTATTATTTTTATTTTTATTTATTTTTTTTTTTTTTGTGGCTAGTACCCGCTCGGACATTAACCTTGCCGGTGGTCTTAAACTGTTCATACATAAACACAGGAAACGGTGTCCACGCTATAGCCACATCAATGACGATACCCGGAGGAGCCTCAGCTATCACACAGTTATGCCACCAAGTCACCTCAGGGTGAATCTCCTTCCTAACCTCTGCGCCGCGGCCAGGATTCGAACAGACGCCGAATTCACCACGTGGTTACCAGACGCCCGTTCTACCAACCGAGCCACGTCGGGCCCTTCAGCTATTTTGTTGTTACTGTTATGACCAGGGTATTTTTGTCCCAGTACTCAAGAGCTTCATTTTGGCGTAATCATCATTGATGCTGATGTATTGAGGGATTTGTAGTGTTTGCGTTTCCCATGTTTGTGCTATGTGTGTGTGTGTGTGTGTGTGTGTGTGTGTGTGTGTGTGTGTGTGTGTGTGTGTGTGTGTGTGTGTGTGTGTGTGTGTGTGTGTGTATTTACCTAGTTGTATTTCACGGGAAGGAGAGCTACGCTCGTGGGGTCCCGTCTCCATATCTCATTTTATCTAAACTATTTTTAAATTCATGTATTGTTCTTGCACACACTATTTTTTCATCCAACTTGTTCCAACTGTCTATTACTCTGTGAGGAAAGCTGTTCTTTTTCAGATCTCTTCTATAGCTGTCCTTCTTGATTTTCCTTCCGTGTCCTCTTGTGTTTCCATCATCCCATTTTATCAGATTCTCTCTATCAATAACTTCTATGCCTTTCATGATTCTGTAAATAGCTATCAAATCTCCTCTCTCTCTTCTTTGCTCTAATGTCTGTAGTTCAAGTTTTGCTAGTCTCTCTTCATATGATAGTTTTGAGAGTGTTGGTGCCAAGAGAGTGTGTGTGTGTGTGTGTGTGTGTGTGTGATTCACCATGGTCTTGGATCACGTGGTGGACTCGCGGTCAACAGCTATTTCCCTCATGGAAGAGAGCTCAGAGTTATATATGACCGATCTATGGGTAATGCTGTGACCTTACACGAACACACACATCCAACTCCCCGCCAACGAGAGTTGGAGTAACAACCCGCAGCACAGCGATACTGAAATTATTTCAGCCCTGGGCGGGATTCAAACACAAACCGCCGTAGTAGCAGCCGGGAACTCTACCAACTGCGCCACGAGTTGTGTGTATGTGTGTATTTACCTAGTTGTATTTTACGGGAAGGGGAGCTTTGCTCGTCGTGTCCCGTCTTCATATCTCATTTTATCTAAACTTTTTAAATTCATAAATTGTTTTTACACACACCACTTTTTCGTCTAACTTGTTCCAGATGTCTATTACTCTGTGGGGAAAGCTGTTCTTTTTCAGACCCCTTCTATAACTGTCTTTCTTGATTTTCTTTCCGTGTCCTCTTGTATTTCTACTATCCCATTTTATTAGATTCTCTCTATCAATAGTTTCTATAACTTTCATGATTCTATAAATAGTTATCAAGTCTGTGTGTGTGTGTGTGTGTGTGTGTGTGTGTGTGTGTGTGTGTGTGTGTGTGTGTGTGTGTGTGTGTGTGTGTGTGTGTGTGTGTGTGTGTGTGTGTGTGTGTGTGTGTGTGTGTGTATGTGTGTGTGTGTGTGTCTTCTAATAGGACGATAAGTCTAAATGTGTTTACAAAATTAACAAAATGGAAGAGAGGATCCTTCGAATACGAAACCAGGCTTCAGAAGGAAAAAACAAAACAAAACAAAAATCTTTTGATAATTAGGAAGTTGTAGGCAGGTATAAAGATGTCAGAAAAGAAAATCCTTAATTCTCGCACTAAAAGGAGAAAAGGGGAATGCAATATTAGTTGACGCATACAAAAAGCATTTGCACTGAAAAGGAAATCTGAGGGTAGGAAACATTGATTACTTCAGAAACATTGCGACCATTGAAACAACGATAGAAGAGATAGTAAGAGAAAAATATTAAAAAGAGAAAAATCTTTTTTTAAGAGAAAGAGGTAGAGATATATATAGAGATAGAGATAGGAACAGATATGTAAAGATAGGTACAGATAGGTACATATAGGTAGAGATAGAAAAAGAAAGAAAGAAAGAGAGAGGAAGAGAGAGAGAGAGAGAGAGAGAGAGAGAGAAAGAGAGAAAGATAGATAGATAGAGAGAGAGAGAGAGAGAGAGAGAGAGAGAGAGAGAGAGAGAGAGAGAGAGAGAGAGAGAGAGAGAGAGAGAGATGCAACACTACAATGAACAACATGAAGCTTGGAGTTCCTTGTAGATGAGTTGCTGAATCGGGTGGCTATAAACTTCACTTTGCTCAGAGGCAATTGAGACGAGGAGATCCAAGCATCGCATCCTTCAAAGGAGAACTGGGCCCTTTTGTAGGCTGAAGAGAGGTTAAGAAATTTAAAAAATACCTAACTTTATTTAAAAAAATATTAATAGCAAAAGTGTGTTTTTTCAAGGTAGAGCAACAGGTTAATGAGAAAACCGGTTCGTCCAACTGAGTTTCCAGGCACAAGACGCTTAGGCTCTGTTCACATTAGGTATTTGAATCGTGCAGAAACCGCAGCGCTACCGCATAGTCAAGGAAAAACTGCGCGGTCGTGTGTGAACGCCTCCACTGGCTTACATTGGAATTGAACCGCCACGGCTCAGACCGAGGTGGTTGAAACATGATGCTCATGTACTGTAACTTCCCTTTTAGCTACATTCCAGTAGA
>NC_134781.1:71309358-71314358 GCF_046742065.1 Oratosquilla oratoria | reverse complement strand
GAACACGAAATATGAATACACCTTGGTCTCTTAATCCAACGCTCGCCATCCGCCACTTGTACGGTCGTTTGGGCCCAGGACACATACCTACTTCGGGAATTAGTGGTATTTTATGTCCTGAACCAATTCCCGAAGTAGGTTTATGTCTTGGGCTCAAACGTCCGAACAAGTGGTGGTTGGTGAGTGTTGGATTAAGAGACCTAGGTGCATATGATAAATAAGAGCAGCGTTATATATATATATATATATATATATATATATATATATATATATATATATATATATACACAAAAGGTCTCCTGTCTCTATTGTAATCCACTGCATGCAGCCGTGTCCTTAACTTGCAAGTGACCACTGGGTCGAGGGGCAAGAACCAACGCGGCGACTTGGCGTCCAGCCTCGTCCTTCACTGTGATCTCAGAGTCGCCCCTTTTCAGACTAAAGACAATTAGGAGGAAGAGTGTCGCTCGGGATGATGATGACGACGCTCCGCGACCACGACCACGACCATAACGACCACGACCACGACAGCGATCACAACCATGACCATGACCATAACCATGACCAAGACCATGACCGTGGCCATGACCATGACCACGACCATGACAACCACAACCGCGACTAAGACCATGACGATTACGACTATGACTAGGACTACGACCACAACCACGACCACGGCCACGACCACGACCGCGACCGTGACTACGACCACGACCATGATAACCACAAACCGTGACTAAGACCATGACGACTACGACTACGACCACGACCACGACCACAATCACAACCACAACCGTGACCACAAGATCACCCCTCAACTGAACAAAATCTTCTGATACAGACCAGAACAAAGTCTCGAAAGTGCGTCACCCCCGCTTATAGAGAAATATTTCTTTATTTCAACTGAGTGTTACCTTTGCTGAGATCTTATCTGATAAGGATTGCAGAGCTGAAGCCGGGAAACACTTAGCCAAGGTCGAAACAGTCGCCTTTGTCCTTTGTGCTCACAAAGAGGTGGAAACCAATGCGTCACAGTGGCGCAACAACAATCCGACAATTTTTGTTATATGGACATCGTAAGTGAGAGGATGATACTGAATAATGTATCTCTCTCTCTCTCTCTCTCTCTCTCTCTCTCTCTCTCTCTCTCTCTCTCTCTCTCTCTCTCTCTCTCTCTCTCTCTCTCTCTCTCTCTCTTTTCAATCTTATTTTATGTGTTTTCTACATAGACTCTGTATATATTTTAACTAGGTTGAACGCGTGCTGGTCTGCACGTGTTTTCGCCTAATCCGCCAGACAGGAATTTCCCGCCTTATCTTGGCGTCTTTATCGCCAGACTCCCGAAATGTTGGATTATGGGGACATCCGTGATGAGGGCGGGGCAGAGTCGACCGCACATTAATGCTACAGTGACCACGATTTACATTTACATCAGTTATTTGTTCATATGAGAAACTTGGCGATCATAAAGCTTTGTTGGTATAGGAATAGAATTACCTCAAAGTCAATGAAAAGTTAACTAATCTTACTGAAGTGTGATCTCCTTTTGATGATAAGTATTTGCGTACTCAGTACTGTTGTGTCATTTGCAATGTCGACTGTACTCTGCAGGATTCCGCAGGCATCCCATACCCGGTACTTATGTAATGCTGTTAAGCCTTTGGTGAAACCGCTTCAACACTGAATAAAATCCTCAGGTATCCAGTAACTTCTAGTTTTCGATTTGTAGTCTCACTTTTGAAACTGGGATGTGGGTCATGGGACCCCAAGTTGGGGACCAAGAGTCTACACCTGGAGTTCTCAACTTAGAGTTCGCAGAAAGTTTTCGAGGAGTACTTAGGTGGTCAAACTCAAATACTGGTTGGACGCACAGTGGCCCAGTGGATACCGTGTTGAACTCATGAACAAGTGGTCATAGGTTCAATTCCCAGAACCTGCTGTGGATTGCTGCGTTGGTTCCCGACAGCCCTGGTCAGGTGGGGAGGTGACCCAGTGTCGACCTTAATAACCCAGTGGCTTGCCACAACTGAGAGGGCTTTGCCCTTCCAGGGGTTTTTCACTTCCCACTGCGTGGGATTGGGATTGTAACCCAACTACATCTTCATTCCTGCACGTGTAGTGTCATTGTAAATTGTTTTTGATGTTGAATTTTCTATATAATAAAGTCATAAATTGAATCATTGTATAAAATCTATTAAAATGCTAATACATATTGAACTAATTGTAACATGTTACCAGTCAGTATTCAGTGTCGGATTGATGGCGGGTACGGTCAAATGGTTTTATAACGCTGTGGACACTTGACGGGGGAAAAGGGTTGAAAATTCTTGCTCCACAGGGACGAACAGATAACGTGAAGGATAAAAGCAGACTCATATTCCATATCCTCGTTAACCGCCCTGATTTCTAACGACATCGTTAAAGGCTTCGAGCTAGTTTAGTTACCGCTAGTGCTAACGACTTGCAGACTACTCCTCTACTTGCCCAATGCCAAGGAAAATTATTAATTTTGTCTCCAAACTATCCTAGTGTGAACACTTACTTGCCGGATAAGTTAACTTGCTGCTAGAACTAGGGACCAATAAAGTAGCCCGGTGTCAACGAGGCAAAAATTATTTGCTGTGGATGGTTTGCTGTGTACGAATTACTTACATACTTTCCATAATATAGAACCCTTCGATGTTGCACGAAAATGCAGTGTTCTCCATTTTCTTCATAATAAAAAATCACTTCTTAATCAATCCATGCCATGAGGAAGACATAAAGAGGAGAAGTTATAATGCATACACATTTATACTCGTTCGTTTTATCCTTATCCGAATTAGATTTTCAATAGAATTTATCCAGCAGATGAGACTCGCAACGGGGAAAAAAATTAAATAATTTTCCTTCAGAAAATTCCATTCTCGGCATTAGACGAAACGTCTCTCCACTCTTTCCCAGTTTATCATAATCACTGACGACCTAATCTCAATTACCGACAAAATGGTCAGACTAGAGGATGAACCTTTTGTCAAAAGTACAATGTTCCTCTTTCTGTTTTTTTAAGTACTTCAAAAATATCAAAAAGCAAGACATTGAACCTTTAATAAAGTTCTCATCGTCATGTAGTGTCTACCCTCAACATTACAGAACTACTTAACACCCGAGTGAAAGCTTAGATACTTGGTATTTATCTTATCTTCAGTGCCACATTCCAGACAAAAATAACTTAAGCATGAGACCATCCCCTGAACAGTCTGAAGTATTTTTAAAAGTTATGAAATCTGTAGATGACGCACACTATCCTGGTTTCAAGAAGGTTTGTCTAAGTTTAATGGCTACCACGTTTCTTTAGAAATGGTGTATATTGAGCTCCCGTATCAGTTAGAGGGACCAATCAACCTCTCTCTCTCTCTCTCTCTCTCTCTCTCTCTCTCTCTCTCTCTCTCTCTCTCTCTCTCTCTCTCTCTCTCTCTCTCTCTCTCTCTCTCTCTCTCCCTCTCTCTCTCTCTCTCTCTCTCTCTCTCTCTCTCTCTCTCTCTCTCTCTCTCTCTCTCTCTCTCTCTCTCTCTCTCTCTCTCTCTCTCTCTCTCTCTCTCTCTCTCTCTCTCTCTCTCTCTCTCTCTCTCTCTCCCCCCTCCCTCCCATGCACACATATGTGTGTTTGTCTATGTAAATGTGTGTGTGCGTGATTCACCATGGTCTTGGATCATATGTTGGACTCGTGATCGACAGCTATTTCCCTCCCGGAAGAGAGCTCATAGCTTGTATATGACCGATCTATGGGTAATGCTGTGACCTTACAGGTACACACACACACCCAACTCCCCGCCCACGAGAGCTGGAGTAACAACCCGTAACGCAGCAATACTAAAATTATTTCAGCCCTGGGCGGGATTTGAACCCGGACCTCCGTAGTGACAGACGGGAACTCTACCAACTGTGCCACGAGTGTGTGTGTGTGTGTATGTGTGTGTGTGTGTGTGTGTGTGTGTGTGTGTGTGTGTGTGTGTGTGTGTGTGTGTGTGTGTGTGTGTGTGTGTGCACATGTGAGTGTGTGCGCATGTGTGTGTGTGTGTGCAAGTGTATCTGTTTATCTGCATTTCTTTGGTATAACCTCAAGATTAAGTGATGGCCATCCTGAAATATTAACGAAACTGTAATATAGGTGCATATCACAACCAAATGCCTAAAAGAAAAGAATCAACAAGTAAAACAGATGAATAGAAACAGATAAGTATAACAAATTTGTCAAACCACGAACACATTTTACAGGATTTGTGTGTATATATAGTTTGAAAGGTTCATTTTTATTAAAACTGCTTCTGACCCATAGCAGTGGACAAGATGCAGGGATGACCCGTCATCCAGGAGGCGCCAAGATAAGAGGAAGGAAGAGGGTAGAGGGGAGTGGAGTATGTATGGGATGGAATGGGTGGGAGTGGTTTCTATACCTTTGTTTTATAGGCTACCTCCCTTGTAAGGGGGAAAATGCCTTCTGTATATGTATATGTATGCAACAAGATAATGTACTCATAAAATCTCTTCCGATTTTAGACCCACCAAGTGTAGGGTATTCATTGCAAAATTGTTATTGTCAATACAGTCGGTACTTTATTGACACTCCTACTAACCTGGGCCACACACCGTTATTTCATGATTGTAGACTTATTTCAATTCAAAGAAAATTGCTGATTACTTTCAACTGCTCTATTCAGTTTTAGCTACTTTCCTTAAATCTCTTCTCAGACCTCTATGATTTGATTTTTGTTTTGTTTCTTTTTTTATGATCTTCTTCCGAGAGATACAAGCGCTGGTTCATGTTGATAAAGAAAAAAAAAAGACGTGTGTTCATACAGCTAGACGCCATCTCTCTCCCTGCCTCCCTGAATCCTACTCAACCTGTCTGTCTGTTTGTTCGTCTGTCAGGCTGTCTATCCGTATACTGCGCTTGCGGTTTGGCCTTCTTTTAACAGAGTATCATTCTAAGCAAGATCAGCTTCATGTCGAACTGTAAA
>NC_134781.1:71294358-71296858 GCF_046742065.1 Oratosquilla oratoria | reverse complement strand
GTTGTAGGAACAACTTTAATTTTTCTGACACTCTTTTCAAAAGCTTTTCTTCGTTCTGGATATTGGCGACTTTTTAATCTAACGTACTTCCAATAGAAAGAACTATCCATGTTTAATTTAGCTTAAATTAAAGTAGATTTCTTTCATCTCTGCTACTGAAGAGTTTATTGATAGTTTTCAAATTGTATTGAATTTCCGGTTTTTCGTTCTTTTGCTTCCATTTTGTAGTTAACACAATCGTTATTCTTTAACCCTTTAAGGATGAGAGGTCAAGATGTGACCTAGGACGATGAGGTAATCTCCTTGTACAAAGGATTGGAGTGTTTGGAAAGTAATATGGAAGGACTTCCTCCAGCAATGGCGTGCAACAGGCTATGCACGACGACCTAGAAAGGCTCCTCAAGACCTCAAACCGTCACATAAAATGACCTTATCAGAAAATGTATTCCATTTGTTGACTGCATAGTTTCAGGAATCGTTTCTACCTAGTCTGCGTCAAATCTACGACCTGACGATTATGTTGAGTACTGGTGTGACGTCATGTCGACTCGACAGCATGTATGTGGTCTTCGAGTTTCATTATCATTTAACTGGTGGCAATGTACTGTATCTAAGAAATGTATGCCTCCCTGCATATGTTCATCAATAATATGACTGTACAAATAAAGGTTTTGTGACAAGCGGAAGGAGACTTCGTTTCAGACTACAGAAAACGGGACAACAGTTGATGTCTGTATATGCTCCACCTACAACGCTGACGTCATACTGATCCGGAAACTGTGACGTCAACGCCGTCAAGCGTGGACACAACTCGTCAAGGGTGGGTCGAACGTATTCCGCTGACCCAACCTCGGTGTTTGATAACTGGATTGCGAACTTTACCAGCATCATTCCTGCGTTAAGTGGAACCTGCATGAATACTGGACTCTTGACTCCTGTTCCTCGCCTTTCCTCTGTCCTCCTCTCCACTCCTGTACGTTTCTTCTTCTTTTTTTTTTTTATTCATTTATTTATTTATTTATTTATTTATTTATTTATTCATTTATCTATTTATTTATTTATTTATTTATTTATTTATTTATTTATTCATTTATTCATTTATCTATTTTTTTTTTATCTATCTCCCTATTGTATTGTATTGTATTGTATTGTATTGTATTGTATTGTAGTGTGAGGATCCTTTTTTGTTGGCCCTGGCTTAGCTACAACATTTGCACCTTAGTTCATTGCAAATGCAATGCTGATACAAACTGTGAGAGGTCCCTTAATGAGCTTCATGGTTATAGCAAGAATGCTCCTCTTGAATCTCCTCCTCCTCCTCCTCCTCCTCCTCCTCCTCCTCCTCCTCCTTCCTCCTCCTTCTTCTTCTCCTCCTCCGCTACCCTCTTATCCTTGTCCTCGTCCTCGTCCTCCTCGTCCTCCTCCTCCTTCTTCTCCTCCTCCCCCTGCTCTTCCTTTTCATCATGTTCCTCCTTTTCTTGCTCTTCCTTTCGCTGCTACTGCTCTTTCTCCTCCTCTTTCTTCCTCCTCCAATCTCACTCCTCCTACTCCTCCTTTTCCTCTACCTCCTCCTCTTCCTTCTCTTCTTCTCTCCTCCTCGTCCTCCTACTCTTCTTCTTCTAACTCCTTGTCTTGTACACTTGGGGCAACAGCATCCAATACGTTATGGGGTTCTTCCCGTGCACTGAAATGAATCCCCACGGCCAACGCCTTCGGGAAGTGAGCTCAAGGCGTCGATCTCGTTTCCCGGGAAGAGTAGAGAACTTGTCCAAATCTGACCACAGGATCTCCGGCCAATTGGATTTCTTTGAAGTCCAGGTCCTCGTTAATCTCACGGACGCGTTTTATATATATATATATATATATATATATATATATATATATATATATATATAAATATATATATATATATATAAGAAATTCTTCTTCTTTTTCTTCTTCTTCTTCTTCTACTTCTTCTTCTTCTTCTTCTTCTTCTTCTTCTTCTTCTTCTTCTTCTTCTTCTTCTTCTTCTTCTTCTCCTTCGTCTTCTTCTTCTTCTTCTTCTTCTTCTTCTTCTTCTTCTTCTTCTTCTTCTTCTTCTTCGTCTTCTTCTTCTTCTTCTTCTTCTTCTTCTTCTTCTTCTTCTTCTTCGTCTTCTTCTTCTTCGTCTTCTTCTTCTTCTTCTTCTTCTTCTTCTTCTTCTTCTTCTTCTTCTTCTTCTTCATCTTCTTCTTCTTCTTCTTCTTCTTCTTCTTCTTCTTCCTCCTCCTCTTCCTTCTTTCTTCTTGGTTGTTTTTGCTTTTTTTTTATTTATACAATTTCGTCTTTTTTTTTTGTCTTTTTCTTTCTTTTCTTTCTTTTCTGCCTCCTCGTTTCTTTTCCCTTCCTCTCTCTTTCTTCTTCTTTTTCTTCTCTCCTTTCTTATTAATTTTCTTTATATTTCTACTAGAATGTCCCTTTTTAAAATTCTAGAAAACACAGAATTGCTGACAATAAATCAAGACCATAGAAGACTGCC
>NC_134781.1:71284358-71286858 GCF_046742065.1 Oratosquilla oratoria | reverse complement strand
ACGTAACTAGTTATTATGTAAGACATCATCCACAGAATATTACTACTCTGAAGGTGATTTCCTGCTATCGAGCGTTTCCAAGTATTACAAGTATTACCCTGTTGTCAAGAGGTACAATTATGAGCAGAGATGATGTAATTTGGCATTCATTTTCACTGTTAATATTCTACTCTTCATCATTATCATGAGCAGAATGAAAGTAATGATCACCATCAGTATCGTCCTATTGGAACACAGTCATCATGACAATCACTTGTAACATAATCATCACGTTTTATTGGGATACCATTACTACATTCTCTCGGAGTATAACCATCATCCATAGCAAATAAATGTGATGGTTAGGATTAGGCATTCCTAACACTCTAGCAAATAATTCGCTCAACACAAAATACACATACAATGAATATATATCAATATATATTTCCTTTATTAGGTATTTAATTTTGCATTGAGTTTTGCTTGTTCTAGAACATTCAAATCTACTTCATTGACAATCAGGCACGGATTTTCAGTTTCATTAATTTCACACAAGGAACATATTAGACCATTGATTGAAAATATTAATCGCTTCGGACATTATATTCTATTGGATGGCTACTCACAAATTTATTTATTTATTTGTCTATTTATTTATCTATTTATCTATTTTTATCTTATACAAGCTAACTTTTTCTTTTGAACCACTAACTTTAATATACTAGTAATTTTCCACATGGAAGTTCTTAAATCTGAATTACATTTACACATGCCAAGTGCCTATGTTTTAACGTCCTACAGTAATTTCAGTGTAATTCAGTAGTGTGTCTTGTGGCCTGTTCGACAAGAATTTAACTTCGTAATTACAAAGGAGTTTGATCTCCGCAACTTATGAAGATTGCCATTTGTAGTCACAGTCCTTGAACTCTTCCATAGATCTCTCTGGGAAGAAACATTGGAATGTTATCCAAACCGTATTATTGTGCGTCTGTTTTTTTATGTCACTGATCGGTAGGGAAAAGGAGAAGGAAGCAGTCGTCTGTTGCCAATTCTCTTCATATAAAAAAAAAATGCATGGAAGACTGTCATGTTTGGAAAGATATCTTGGGTCTGGTCCGGCGACCGAGCACCAGCCCCTCGAGGCTGCACCTCCAGATGGAAGTGATAGTGTTAATGGAATTAATCAGGGCCGGAGCAGACGAGTGACTCTGTGGCACCACAAACGCTCGTGTGCGCGGCTTGGCTTCTAAACAATGGAAACCAAGGGCAAGCCACATCCCCGTCACACGCCAACGTGGCGATGTGGCGCCACAATCGATCTTCTGTTCCCGGCCTAAAAGAAAATCACCTGGTGGATGATGCACTCCGACGTCTGTCTCGCTGGATCATCACTATCAGGTCTCCTTCGATGGTCCTTGTCTTTCGGGATGGGTTTCAACGATACCGTGCAAGGTGTATTTTACCCAGTGACTCAGAAGTAAGACAAGACGTCAAGATTTGTCTTAAACACCCTATTTTTACTATTTCTTATGTCATTTCTGTGGTTACTTTTCTGTTTTTTTTGTTTCTTACCTTAGCAGAAGCGAGACTCTTTTTATGAGTAGTTGAGAGTATTACCACAAGGAGTTTCATACAAAAGGCTACTTTCTATATATTTTTCATGAGTGTTTTTATACTTTATCGATTTTTTTTTTTTTTTTTTTCCATGAATCTCTCAGTCACCAGGTAAAAGGAAAGACCATTCCACTATCGTATCATAACATAAGTCGGTGGAGCCAAAGCATCTAATTAATTTGATCTCAAGTGAGGGTAAATACAGCATGGGAATTCTGAGTCCAGGCAATATATTACACATTTATTTTTTATTGCTCACTGCATTCCAGTAGCTGCGGTAGCCCAGCAATGGGAGGAAAACCATAGCTTTCTTCGTTCCAGCCCGTGAATGTCTTCCACCTCACCTCTTCGAGGACAATAAACGAGGTAAGGCAGCCATGTAATATTGTGTACTAGGTCTAATCAAGAGCTTGTATTTCAAAATGCTCGTGTGTGCTTACCTAGGTGAGTATGGTGTGCAATCGTGTGTGTGTGTGTGTGTGTGTGTGTGTGTGTGTGTGTGTGTGTGTGTGTGTGTGTGTGTGTGTGTGTGTGTGTGTGTGTGTGTGTGTGTGTGTGTGTGTGTGTGTGTGTGTGTGTGTGTGTGTGTGTGTGTGTGTGTGTGTGTGTGTGTGTGTGTGTGTGTTTGTGTATGTGTATGTGTGTATGTATGTTTGTGTGTGTATATGTGTGTATGTGTGTGTCTGTATGTGTGTGTGTGTATGTGCGTGTATGTGTGTGTGTGTGTATGTATGTGTGTGTGTGTGTGTGTGTGTGTGTGTGTGTGTGTGTGTGTGTGTGTGTGTGTGTGCGTGTGTGTGTGTATGTGTGTGTGTGTGTGTGTGTGTGTGTGTGTGTGTGTGTGTGTGTGTGTGTGTGTGTGTGTGTGTGTGTGTGTGTGTGTGTGTGTGTGTATGTGTATGTGTGT
>NC_134781.1:71261858-71281858 GCF_046742065.1 Oratosquilla oratoria | reverse complement strand
TTCCAAGCACTTGAGTTTTTAAAGGTCATCTAGTAGGTGTCCCATAAGCTAAATTAACATAAACCTAAAAACTATACTAAATTTGTCCCCCTAATTCAAAACGTGAAGTTTAAATGTTATATTTGTACCACTATTCTCTGAACCTATTGATAGAATTGGGTGCATAAACGCTTTCGCCGTCCACTTTAATCATCCACAAAAAAAGGAACTATGAAAAAGACATTATAGAAGAACGCAAAGAGCAACCCAAACTATTCCATGGATATGTGAATGGTAAATTTCAAAATAAACAGGAAATGGTGAAACTACGCCAGGGAAATATACAATACACAGAAGATTTAGAAATGGCATAAGTCATGAATAATCACTTCAAGTCGGTTTTCACTAGAGAGAAGGCACAGTATTGGGACGAAGAAAGAGAAGTGCGATTGCCCCCCATGAGCGAAATGATAACACAAAAAAAAAATAATGGAACATTTTACAAACCTTGGTGTTAGGAAATCACATGGCCCGGACGGAATTGCAAATTGGATTCTAAAAGATTGCAAGGAAGAAGTAATAGACAGTATATATAGCATAATAAGTTGTTCACTTAAAGGAGGAAAAATACAAAAAAACTGCTAAAATGCCAACATTGTACCAATATATAAAGGAGGAAACAAGGAAGAACCAACTAACTATAGATCGGTCTCACTAACAAGCACTATAGCTAAAAATTGTGAGAAAATGATCAAGAATAGATGGGTAAAACACCTGGAAGGAAATAATACGATAAATAAAAGACAATTTGGGTTCAGACAGGGAAGATCATGTACCACAAATTTAATCTGCTTTTACTCAAGACTAATAGATATAACACAAGAGAGGGATGGATGGGCTGATTGTGCTTCCTTGGATTTACAAAAGGCTTTCGACAGGGTACCACAGGAAATATTATTAGAAAAAAGTCGAAAATATAGGAGGGATACAAGGCAACCTGCTAAACTGGATGCAGGACTTCCTGAATGGTAGAAAGATGAGAGTAGTACTCAAAGAAAAATATTCAGGTTGGAAGGAGGTGATTAGTGGAGTTCCGCAAGGATCTGTATTGGCTCCAATAATGTTTGCTATTTATGTGAATGACATAGATGATGATGTGGAATGTTACATGAGCTTCTTTGCAGACAACGCTAAATTGTTGAGGAAAGTAAAAACCGAAACGGATTGCGAATCACTACAGGAAGACCTGAATAAGGTTTGGAAGTGGAGTCAGAAATGGGAAGTGGACTTCAACATTAAGAAGTGTAGCATAATGGAGTTTGGAAAAAGTAAAAATTGAATATCAGGACAATATAAAATTGGAACTAAGGAGGTAAAGAAAGTGGGATCTGAAAAAGATCTGGGAGTAATTATCTCAAAACGACTTGTCTTCTGATGAACAAATGAACAAAATTGTCGGAGAATCCTATAACTTGCTAAGATCAATAAAAGTGGCATTTACCTATTTCCACGAAGAAATTATGAAAAAAATATTAGCCACACTGATAAGGCCTAGACTAGAATATGCGGCGACATTGTGGTCACCCAGTACCAAAAAGAATATAAAGAAAATTGAAAGAATCCACAGAGAAACCACAAAAATGGCTCCAGCACTTTCAAACTTGTCATATGAGGAGAGACTGGCTAAACTGGAGTTACCGACTTTGGAGCAAAGAAAAGAGAGAGGCGACCTACTGACCATCTATAGAATCATGAAGGGCACAGAAATACTTGATAGTTAGGACTAGTTAAATTGGGACAAGAGAAACACAAGAGGACATGGAAAGAAACTCAAAAAAGATAGTTATAAAAGAGATCTGAAGAAGAGCAGTTTTAAACACAGAGTGTAAGGACACTTGGAACAGACTGGATGAAAAAATATTGTGTGCAAAGACCATTCACGAATCTAGAGCAAACTAGACACTACTAGATACAAAGGCGGGACACTACGAGCGTAGCTCCGCTTTCCGTAAAATACAACTAGGTAAATACAGCTAGGTAAATACATACAAACACACGTACACATAAATATACACATACACGTATAAACATACACATATACACTTTCATATACAAATACATATATACACATATACAGATATACAAACTTATACATAGGTTTACATATACATGCACATACACATGCACAAACGCATATACAGACACAAATATATGCATACACAGACACATATACAGACAAACATACACAGGTACGTATGCACACAGACACACACGTATATACACAAATACACATACATTTACATATCCGTATACATATAAATACACTTGTACACATAATACACATACAAATAAACACATGTACACATACATATTACCACACATGCATACACATACAAATGCAAATACATGTACACATAAGTATACACACACAAATATATATATATATACACATACACACATTTACGCATACACACATACACATGCACACGTATACACGAGCACAAGCATAATCATACTCTTAAATACACATAGATACATGCACAAATACATTCACGCGTATGGAGACATACACACATGCAAATAAACATACACATACACACATGCCCACACATGTATGTAATCAAGGCATAATTCATGCTCATCTGGGATTTCCTCTTGACACTGCTTTTTGCTACACCTGGCTCCTGCTACGGTCACAGGTCAGGTAAGTACGGCCTAAGTTTTGACCTTTTTTTTTTTTAATGATATATATTGATTAATTTGATATAAATAACGTGATAATATGTTTATATTTGTTATATGATTACAATTCTTTATTTCTGTCCGAAGATTTTATTTCACTGGAGATGCTTCGAGAACGGAGGGAACTGAGGCAAGTAAAGCGGATCAAAGGTAAGTGAATTTTTGTTTTCTGTTCAAGTAACACTTAGGGTATCCAGCACATGGAGAACCCAACGTATGGGACGTTTGCCAGCCAGGGCAGGGCCTTTCCAACGCACGACCCACTGGAGTTCCAAGCGCATGGAGTTCTGAGCACAGGGAACCCCCAGCATATGGAGTCCCTAGTGTATGGCACCCCCAGCGTATGGAGTCCCCAGCGTATGGCACCCCCAGCGTATGGTGCCCCCAGCGTATGGAGTCCCCAGCGTATGGAGTCCCCAGCGTATGGAGTACCCAGCGTCTGGAGTCCGTACGTATGGCGCCCCCAGTGTATGGCGCCCCCAGCGTATGGTGCCCCAAGCTTATGGCGCCCCCAGCGTATGGCGCCCCCAGCGTATGGCGCCCCAGCACATGGAATACCCAGTGCATGGAGCCCCCAGCGCATGGAGCCCCCAGCGCATGGAGCCCCCAGCGCATGGGCTCCCAGCGCATGGAGCCCCCAGCACATGGAGCCCCTAGCGTACGGCACCTCCAGAGCATGGAGCCCCAGCGCATGGAGCCCCCAACGTATGGAGCCCCCAGCGTATGGAGCCCCTAGCGTATGGAGCCCCCAGCGTATGGAGTCCCCAGCGTATGGAGCCCCCAATGTATGGCACCCCCAGCGTATGGCGCCCCCAGCGTATGGCGCCCCCAGCGTATGGAGTCCCCAGCATATGGAGTCCCCAGCGCATGGAGTCCCCAGCGTCTGGAGTCCGTACGTATGGAGTCCCCAGTGTATGGCGCCCCCAGCGTATGGTGCCCCAAGCGTATGACGCCCCCAGCGTATGGCGCCTCCAGCGTATGGCGCCCCAGCACATGGAATACCCAGTGCATGGAGCCCCCAGCGCATGGAACCCCCAGCGCATGGAGCCCCCAGCGCATGGAACCCCCAGCGCATGGGCTCCCAGCGCATGGAGCCCCCAGCACATGGAGCCCCCAGCGTACGGCACCTCCATAGCATGGAGCCCCAGCGCATGGAGCCCCCAGCGTATGGAGCCCCCAGTGCATGGAACCCCCAGCACATGGAGCCACCAGGGTATGGCGCCCCCAGCGCATGGAGCCCCCAGCACATGGAGCCCCCAGCGTATGGAGTCCCCAGCATATGGAGTCCCCAGCGCATGGAGTCCCCAGCGTCTGGAGTCCGTACGTATGGAGTCCCCAGTGTATGGCGCCCCCAGCGTATGGCGACCCAAGCGTATGGCGCCCCCAGCGTATGGCGCCCCAGCACATGGAATACCCAGTGCATGGAGCCCCCAGCGCATGGAGCCCCCAGCGCATGGAGCCCCCATCGCATGGGCTCCCAGCGCATGGACCCCCCAGCACATGGAGCCTCCAGCGTACGGCACCTCCAGAGCATGGAGCCCCAGTGCATGGAGCCCAAGCGTATGGAGCCCCCAGCGTATGGAGCCCCCAGCGTATGGAATTCCCAGTGTATGGAGACCCGAGCGCATGGAGCCCCCAGGGTATGGCGCCCCCAGCGCATGGAGCCCCCAGCACGTGGAGCCCCCAGCACATGGAGTCCCCAGCGCATAGAGTCCCCAGCGTCTGGAGTCCGTACGTATGGAGTCCCCAGTGTATGGCGCCCCCAGCGTATGGTGCCCCAAGCGTATGGCGCCCCAAGCGTATGGCACTCCCCAGCGTATGGCGCCCCCAGCACATGGAATACCCAGTGCATGGAGCCCCCAGCGCATATAGCCCCCAGCGCATGGAGCTCCCAGCGCATGGGCTCCCAGCACATGGAGCCCCCAGCACATGGAGCCCCCAGCGTACGGCACCTCCAGAGCATGGAGCCCCAGCGCATGGAGCCTCCAGCGCATGGAGCCCCCAGCGCATGGAGCCCCCATTGCATGGGCTCCCAGCGCATGGACCCCCCAGCACATGGAGCCTCCAGCGTACGGCACCTCCAGAGCATGGAGCCCCAGTGCATGGAGCCCCAGCGCATGGAGCCCCCAGCGTATGGAGCCCCCAGCGTATGGAGCCCCCAGTGTATGGAGACCCCAGCGCATGGAGCCCCCAGGGTATGGCGCCCCCAGCGCATGGAGCCCCCAGCACGTGGAGCCCCCAGCGCATGGAGTCCCCAGCGCATGGAGTCCCCAGCGTCTGGAGTCCGTACGTATGGAGTCCCCAGTGTATGGCGCCCCCAGCGTATGGTGCCCCAAGCGTATGGCGCCCCAAGCGTATGGCACCCCCCAGCGTATGGCGCCCCCAGCACATGGAATACCCAGTGCATGGAGCCACCAGCGCATGGAGCCCTCAGCGCATGGAGCTCCCAGCGCATGGGCTCCCAGCGCATGGAGCCCCCAGCACATGGAGCCCCCAGCGTACGGCACCTCCAGAGCATGGAGCCCCAGCGCATGGAGCCCCAGCGCATGGAGCCTCCAGCGTATGGAGCCCCCAGCGTATGGAGCCCCCAGCGTATGGAGCCCCCAGCGCATGGAGCCCCCAGCGCATGGAGCCCCCAGGGTATGGCGCCCCCAACGCATGGAGCCCAGTGCATAGAGCCCATAGTGGATGGAACCCCCAGCCCATGGAGCCCCCAGCGTATGGCACCCCTCAGTGTATGGAGCCTCCAGTGTTTGGAGGACCCATGTGTCTGGTGTTTTAGGGATATTTTATTTATCAAGCGTACAGTGTATACAGCGTATCGAGCGTATCTAGCGAACAGCGGAACGAGCATACACCGTATCTAGCGAACAGCATATCGAGCGTAGAGCGTATCGAGCCTACAGTGTATTAGCGTTCAGCTTTTCTAGCGTACAGCGTATCGAGCGAACAGCATATCGAGCGTAGAGCGTATCGAGCCTACAGTGTATTAGCGTTCAGCTTTTCTAGCGTACAGCGTATCGAGCGTAGAGGGTATTGAACGTAATGTGTATCGATCATACAACGTATCGAACGTAGAGCGTATCGAGCGTTAAGTGTATGCAGTGGATAGTGTATCGAGCGTGCAGCGTATCGAACGTACAGCGTATCTAGCGTAAAGCTTATCTAGCGTACAGGGTATCCAGCGTAAAGCGTATTGATCCTTCAGCGTATCTAGCGTACAGCGTATTGATCGTACAGTATATCTAGGATATAGCGTATCTAGCGTGCAGCGTATTGAGCGTACATATCATCGATCACATAACGTATCGAGCGTACAGCGTATCGAACGTACAGTTTATCGAGCCTACAGCAAATCTAGCGTACAGCGTATCGAGCGCAGACAGCGTATAGAGTGTACAGCGTATCGAGCGTACAGCGTACCGAGCAAACAGTATATCGAGCGTAAAGCGTATTGAACATACAGCGTATCGAACGTACAACGTATAGAGTGTACAGCGTATCGAGCGTACAGCGTACCGAGCGAACAGTATATCGAGCGTAAAGCGTATTGAACATACAGCGTATCGAACGTACAGCGTATAGAGTGTACAGCGTATCGAGCGTACAGAGCACCGAGCGAACAGTATATCGAGCGTAAAGCGTATTGAACATACAGCATATCGAACGTACAGCGTATAGAGTGTACAGCGTATCGAGCGTACAGCGTACCGAGCGAACAGTATATCGAGCGTAAAGCGTATTGAACATACAGCGTATGGAACGTACAGCGTATAGAGTGTACAGCGTATCGAGCGTACAGCGTACCGAGCGAACAGTATATCGAGCATAAAGAGTATTGAACATACAGCGAATCTAGCGTACAGCGTATCGAACGCACAGCGTATCGATTGTACAGCGTATCGAGCGTACAGCGTATCATGCGTATAGAGTTTCGAACATACAGCGTATCAGGCGTACAATGTATACAGCGAACAGCGTATCGATTGTACAGCGTATCGAGCGTACAGCGTATCGTGCGTATAGTGTTTCGAACGTACAGCGTATCGGGCGTACAATGTATACAGCGCACAACGTATCGAACGTACAGCGTATCTAGAGGACAGCGTATGTAGTGAACTGCGTATAAAGCGTAAAGCTCATCGAGCTTATTTCGCATCTATCGTACAATTTACCTAACGTACAGGGTATCTTTCGTGCAGCGTATCGAGGTGACTTGGTACAGGTCTTTAAGATTCTAAAGGGAATTGACATCAAAAGTGGCAAGATTTTCACACTAAACGAAAAGCAAACAAGAAATAATGGTCTCAGACTGTCAGGAAATAGATTTAACTTGAGGTGGGTAGAAACAACTTAGCTAATCGTGTAGTTAATGAATGAAATAAACTTCCTGGAGAGGCAGTGCAATGTAGTTCAGTTCGAAGCTTTAAGATTCGTTTAGATAAACACCTAAGCAAAATACTGTAATGCCTGCCATTCATTTTATATAATTTGTTTATTGTTATTTGTCTGTTTGTTTATTATTTCCTTGATTATCACTTATTATTTATCTGTCATTGAATTATTATTTACTATTTACCTGTTTATTATATATTTTTGCCTGTTTATTTATCTATTTATTATTACTATATTATTATAATTTTAATTTATTTGTTTATTTATTTATATATGTTTATTTATCATATATATATATATGTATATATATATATATATATATTTGGATGATGGAGAACATATACAGGGGAAGGCTCGGAACCCTATACACTCTAACGTTTCGTTCGCGTAGAACTTCTTCAGAGAGTGTATGTAGAACTGCAATTGGAGTTTATGTACTAAATCTAATTATCTTTTCGGACACTTGGGAAAGGTCGTTTTTCTGGCGTGTTTTAGAATTAAAATACTAGTTTCTTTAGCTAAATTGATAAACCCTCCTCGATGATTCGATGAATTATTAGTAGAAATATATGCTGATTCAACAATTCTTCTAGTGAATTTATCAAAACCTTTATGTAGCACTTCAGCTTCTCTCCAGTTTGGTAAATGATCGAATTTTTCCGCATGAACTACTAAAGAATTAGATGTACTATGTGCTTTTATGTCGTTTTTATGTTCATAAATTCTTTTTTCTAATCCTCTTGACGATTCGCCATAATAAGCCATTGAGCAACTATTGCACGGGATTTTGTATACGACGCTGTTTTCGGAATTGGTTCTCTTTTCAGAAGTCTTTATTAAATCACCTATCCTCTTGTTAGTTATTTTAGCTATGTTTATACCCGATTCTGTTAAATATTTGTCTATTATTGGTGACGTTTCTGAGCCAGGTACTGATATAAAATTTGTATTATTTTTATTTTTATCATTTCTCTCTTTCTTTCCGCGATTGTAAATATTTATTGCTTTTCTTTTTGTTCTTTTCAACATTCCCTCTGGATATCCAAGTTTGTCAAAGGTTTTCATAATGTAATCAAATTCGCCTTCTAGGTATTCATTACTACAGATTCGTAGTGCCCTGAGAAAAAATCCTATTACTATACCACTCTTTGTCCTATCATCATGTGCGGAGAAGTAATGTACTAAATCCTCTTTGTTTGTTTCCTTTCTGTATACTGAGAAAGTTACAGTTTTTCCCACTCGTCGTATTAACGTATCTAGGAAGGGCAATTGTCCGTTTTGTTCCTCTTCTACGGAACAAAAAGAAAAGCAATAAATATTTACAATCGCGGAAAGAAAGAGAGAAATGATAAAAATAAAAATAATACAAATTTTATATCAGTACCTGGCTCAGAAACGTCACCAATAATAGACAAATATTTAACAAAATCGGGTATAAACATAGCTAAAATAACTAACAAGAGGATAGGTGATTTAATAAAGACTTCTGAAAAGAGAACCAATTCCGAAAACAGCGTCGTATACAAAATCCCGTGCAATAGTTGCTCAATGGCTTATTATGGCGAATCGTCAAGAGGATTAGAAAAAAGAATTTATGAACATAAAAACGACATAAAAGCACATAGGACATCTAATTCTTTAGTAGTTCATGCGGAAAAATTCGATCATTTACCAAACTGGAGAGAAGCTGAAGTGCTACATAAAGAATTGTTGAATCAGCATATATTTCTACTAATAATTCATCGAATCATCGAGGAGGGTTTATCAATTTAGCTAAAGAAACTAGTATTTTAATTCTAAAACACGCCAGAAAAACGACCTTTCCCAAGTGTCCGAAAAGATAATTAGATTTAGTACATAAACTCCAATTGCAGTTCTACATACACTCTCTGAAGAAGTTCTACGCGAACGAAACGTTAGAGTGTATAGGGTTCCGAGCCTTCCCCTGTATATATGTTCTCCATCATCCAAATAATTTGTCTAAAATACTTATCAATATATATATATATATGTGTGTGTGTGTGTGTGTGTGTGTGTGTGTGTGTGTGTGTGTGTGTGTGTGCATCTCTAATCACTGGGACCCATTCAGTGTTGCACAAATACTTTCCCGCGTTCGTATACTTCCAATTGTACTATCATAGTGGAAATGGGTTGAACGCAAAATTTCATATATGTGCATGTAACTCGAGCATACAAATATATAAGAAATAATGCGCTTAGCTTATATCTTTCTAGATGACCTAGTTGGAAAGTCACTGTCGCACTTGTCATGAGGTTGCCGGGTTCGAGTCCTGGGCAGTACCAGCATGCTGGCCTTTGATGGCTTAGAATTAAAGTGCATTGCGGTTGTTAAAATGTATCTCTAATCACTGGGACCCATTCAGTGTTGTACAAATACTTTCCCGCGTTCGTATACTTCCAATTGTACTATCATAGTGGAGATGGGTTGAAGGCAAAATTTCATATATGTGTATGTAACTCGAGCATACAAATATATAAGAAATAATGCGCTTAGCTTATATCTTTCTTGATGGCCTAGTTGGAAAGTCACTGTCGCACTTGTCATGAGGTTGCCGGGTTCGAGTCCTGGGCAGTACCATATTTCAATTTCAGCATGCTGGCCTTCCTTTGATGGCTTAGAATTAAAGTGCATTGCGGTTGTTAAAATGTGTCTCTAATCACTGGGACCTATTCAGTGTTGTATATATATATATATATATATATATATATATAGATATAGATATAGATATAGATATAGATATAGATATATTGCATCCGACCTAGTTATGGACCAAAAAGTCTCCTGTCGGCATGCTCCTCTTTTGTAATCCTTTTGTGTATTTGTGTATATACGTGTGTGTCTGTGTGCATACGTACCTGTATATGTATGTGTGTGTGTATAAGTCTATGTTTGTATATATTTGTGTCCGTATATGCTTTCGTGCATGTGTATGTGCATGTATATGTAACCATGTATAAGTTTGTATATCTGTATGTGTGTCTGAATGTATGTGTATATGTAAGTGTATATGTGTATGTTTATACGTGTATTTGTATATCTATGTGTACGTGTGTTTATATGTGCATGTGAATGCTTGTGTATATGTATATGTTTCTTTATATGTGCATGTGTGTGTATATGCGTATACATAGACTGGTAGACTAGCAGACTGGCAGACTGGCAGACAGGCAGGCTAGCAGACCAGCAGACAGACAGACAGGCAGACAAGCAGACAGGCACACAGGCAGACAGGTAGAAAGGTAGACTGGCAGATGGACAGACAGGTGGAAAGGTAGACTGGCATACAAGTATACAGGCAGACTGGCAAACTTGCAGACAGGCAGACAGGCAGACAGACAGACAAGCAGACAGGAAGACAGACAGACAAGCAGACAGGCAGACAGGCAGACTGGCAGACAGGCAGACAGACATGTTTTGTTACCCTGAAGAGATTCATTGTACCCAGTAGAGTTCTTGACAAGTTTCATCGACAACTTCCTGAAGATAGTTATGGCAACGAGACACCGCAAACAAAACCAAGACTGTATTGGAACACAGAGCATTCCGAGAATAGGTTGTTCTGTAATGCATGATTAGATAAGACCGCACACATACACACGCGAACACACACACACACACACACACACGCACACACACACACACACACACACACACACGCGAACACACACACACACACACACACACACACACACACTTATACAAATACATACGTATACACATACTCATATACACACACAAACATACTATCACACACACATAAGCCAACAAACAAAAACACACACATAGAAAACAAATATGCTGAAACACTGCTTCATCACGATGAATTTTGTCGGAAAGTCTCGAGGGTTCGTCGAGAACGAGTCTGACTTCGTGGCTGCCGCAGCCGTCGCCGTCTGGACCCGGGATCTTCCGGTTCTTCTCAAGCTGTCACCACCGTTCTTGTGCGCCCGATAAGGCTGCAGAGGGACATCGGCTCCTGGCACGGCGAGGCAGGACTTATCAGATGACGCTCTGGGGCGATTACGCTAAGGGAATCCCAAACTCGGACTAATCTGTGTGTCCATCAGGAGCTGCCTGACCGCGAGGATCTGTAATCTGTTTGTTTTAAACATGGATCTACCTAAAATGTAATCACGATGATTGTTCGATCAAGGGCTCTCGAAGAAGCGAGAAAAGTGTTCCGTCTCGATTTACTTTTGGAGAGATTGGCTGCTGTCCCCCACAACGTACATGTGTGTGTGTGTGTGTGTGTGTGTGTGTGTGTGTGTGTGTGTGTGTGTGTGTGTGTGTGTGTGTGTCTGTGATTCTGTTTGTGTTCGTGTGTGTTTTTGTGTATGTGTGCATTTGTGTTTTAGTGATATATATATATATATATATATGTGTGTGTGTGTGTGTGTGTGTGTGTGTGTGTGTGTGTGTGTGTGTGTGTATGTATGTATGTATGTATGTATGTATGTATGTATGTAGGAATGTATGTATGTTTGTATGTTTGTACCCATGTGTCTATGTATGCATGCATGTATGTATACATATACAGTATATATATATATATATATATATATATATACATATATATATATATATACATATATATATATATATATATACATACATATAATATATATATACATATATATATACGTATATATGCATGGATTGGTGGTATGTATGTATGCATGTATCTATGTATATATATATATATATATATATATATATGTGTGTGTGTGTGTGTGTGTGTGTGTGTGTGTGTGTGTGTGTGTGTGTGTGTGTGTGTGTGTGTGTGTGTGTGTGTGTGTGTGTGTGTGTGTGTTAATCACGAAGAACCCACCGTCGGAATAAAAAGGAAACTTTAGAAGAATGTGTAACGTCTATATTTCGGCTAATAGCTATAGCCCTCTTCAGAAATATAGAAGTTACACATTCTTCTAAAGGTTCCTTTTATTCCGACTGTAGGTTCTTCGTGATTATTATTACAAATGTGCTATAACAATTTGTCTAAGTGATATATATATATATATATATATGTATATATATATATATATATATATATATATATATATATATATATATATATATATATATATATATACAGTATATATAATACAAAAATGCAAAATAACCACAGGAGAAGGGAAACTTGTAGATATTAAGTACTTTCATATATTACATCTTCAGACTAAATGAAAGAGATACAGAGTTGTGTTTAAATGTAAGTATCAGGTAGCAACCGTTGGGGGGGAGGGGGAGGGGGAGGGGGAGACAATACAATGCGGGAAGGGGGATGACCTTACCTCTATCGACCTGACCAACACATAAGGTTCAATCTGGCAGAAACATTTTGGTCACCATTTGGGTTACCAATTTATCGCATTTAAAATGTCCATTTAAGATGTTTTTATCAAACGTGCCTGATATTAAGCAGGATTCTATTATATTTCTTTCTTGTAGGCTTTTTCCTTTGGCTAAAATTGTTGCCTTAAACCAATCAATATAATGGTTGTATAATGCTTTATGTTGAAATAACGCATTATTTTCCTGGGCAGATCTCACAATATATTCATGTTGGGAAATACTTGTTTCCAATTTTTCCCAGTTTGTCCAATATAAGATTTGTTACAATCTTGGCAAGGAATTTTATAGACCACACCGTTGTTGTTAGGCGGGCTATTCTTAATTAAAGTTTTCTTAATGGTGTGGTTATATTTAAAATCTAATTTGATATCCAATTTCTTGAGTAAGTTGACAATACTAAGAAAACTTTCATGAAAAGGAAGAAAAGTGTATTAAGTTGTTTATGGCTTCCTTGTTCTTGACTGCATGTTTTGTAAAAGCGTTTCTTGACGGTATTGTGACATTGATTAAGAATATGAGTAGGATATTTTAACTTTTCCCCAATATTCCGGATAGTTCTAGTTAAAGTTAATGGAGTGTACCAGTGAATTTAAATTAATAAGGAAATCATCAATTTGTGTTCCTGGCCTAATAACCTATCTATTGATGATTTCCTTATTAATCTAAATTCACTGGTACCCTCCATTAGCTTCACTCTTGAAATAGAAAATAACAACAGCTTGCCCTTTTTAGATGTTGAAATAATTGGGGATAATGGTACTCTGAAAACAAAAGTCTGTATTGGCTCCAATAATATTTGCCATTCTGCCTGTATACTTGTATGGCAGTCTACCTTTCCACCTGTCTGTCTATCTGCCAGTCTACCTTTCTACCTGTCTACCTGTGTGCCTGTCTGCTTGTCTGCCTGTCTATCTCTCTGCTGGTCTGCTAGCCTACCTGTCTGCTAGTCTCCCAGTCTGTGTATACGGATATACACACACATGCACATATAAAGAAACATATACACATACTGTAGATATATAAATACGCGTATAAACATACACATATACACTTACATATACACATACATTTATACACACATACAGATATACAAACTTATACATGGTTACACATACATTCACATACACATGCACGAAAGCATATACGGACACAAATATATACATACATAGACTTATACACACACACATACATATACAGGTACGTATGCACACAGACACACACGTGTATACACAAATACACAAAAGGATTACAAAGGAGGAGCATGCTAACAGGAGACTTTTTGGTCCATAACTAGGTCGGATGCAATATATATATATATATATTTATATATATATATATATATATATGAATATATATATATATATATATATATACATATATGTATATATATATATATATATGTATATATTTATATATATATGTATGTGTATATATATATATATATATATACATATATGTATATATATATATATATATAAATAAAATGATAAATAAATAAATAGATAAAAGATAAATAAATAAACAAATAAATTAAAATTATAATAATATAGTAATAATAAATAAAATAAATAAACAAGCAAAATTAGATGATAAACAGGTAAATAGTAAATAATAATAAAATGACAGATAAATGAAAAATTACAAGGAAATAATAAACAAACAGACAAATAACAACAAACAAACTATATAAAATAAATGGCAGGCATTACAGTATCTTGCTCAGGTGTTTATCTAAACGAATCTTAAAGCTTCGAACTGAACTACATTGCACTGCCTCTCCAGGAAGTTTATTCCATTCATTTACTACACGATTAGCTAAGTTGTTTCTACCCACCTCAAGTTAAATCTATTTCCTGACAGTCTGAGACCATTATTTCTTGTTTGCTTTTCGTTTTGTGTGAAAATCTTGCCACTTTTGATGTCAATTCTCTTTAGAATCTTAAAGACCTGTATCAAGTCACCTCGATACGCTGCACGAAAGATACGCTGTACGTTAGGTAAGTTGTACGATAGATGCGATGTAAGCTCGATGAGCTTTACGCTTTATACGCAGTACACTACATACGCTGTCCTCTAGATACGCTGTACGCCCGATACGTTGTATGTTCAAAACAATATACCCACGATTGTACGCTCGTTACGCTGTACAATCGATACGCTGTGCGTTCGATACGCTGTGCGCTGTATACATTGGACGCCCGATACGCTGGATGTTCGAAACACTATACGCATGATACGCTGTACTCTCGATACGCTGTACAATCAATACGCTGTGCGTTCGATACGCTGTACGCTAGATTCACTGAATGTTCAATACGCTTTATGCTCGATATACTGTTCGCTCGGTACGCTGTACGCTCGATACGCTGTACATTCTATACGCTGTACGTTCGATACGCTGTATGTTCAATACGCTTTACGCTCGATATACTGTTCGCTCGGTACGCTGTACGCTCGATACGCTGTACACTCTATACGCTGTACGTTCGATACGCTGTATGATCAATACGCTTTATGCTCGATATACTGTTCGCTCGGTGTACTGTACGCTCGATACGCTGTACACTTTATGCTGTACGTTCGATACTCTGTATGTTCAATACGCTTTACTCTCGATATACTGTTCGCTCGGTACGCTGTACGCTCGATACGCTTTACACTCTATACGCTGTACGTTCGATACGCTGTATGTTCAATACGCTTTACGCTCGATATACTGTTCGCTCGGTACGCTGTACGCTCGATACGCTGTACATTCTATACGCTGTACGTTCGATAAGCTGTATGTTCAATACACTTTACGCTCGATATACTGTTCGCTCGGTACGCTGTACGCTCGATACGCTGTACATTCTATACGCTGTACGTTCGATACGCTGTACGCTAGATTTGCTGTAGGCTCGATAAACTGTACGTTCGATACGCTGTTAGCTCGATACGTTATGTGATCGATGATATGTATGCTCAATACGCTGCACGCTAGATACGCTATATGCTAGATATGCTGTACGATCAATACGCTGTACGCTAGATACGCTGAAGGATCAATACGCTTTACGCTGGATACCCTGTACGCTAGATACGCTTTACGCTAGATACGCTGTATGTTCGATACGCTGCACGCTCGATACACTATCCGCTGCATACACTTAACGCTCGATACGCTCTACGTTCGATACGTTGTATGATCGATACACATTACGTTCGATACCCTCTACGCTCGATACGCTGTACGCTAGAAAAGCTGAACGCTAATACACTGTAGGCTCGATACGCTCTACGCTCGATACACTGTTCGCTAGATTCGATGTATGCTCGTTACGCTGCTCGCTAGATACGCTCGATGCGCTGTATACACTGTACGCTCGATAAATAAAATATCCCTAAAACACCAGACACATGGGTCCTCCAAACACTGGAGGCTCCATACGCTGAGGGGTGCCATACGCTAGGGGCTCCATACGCTGGGGGCTCCATGGGCTGGGGGTTCCATCCACTATGGGCTCTATGCACTGGGCTCCATGCGTTGGGGGCGCCATACCCTGGGGGCTCCATGCGCTGAGGGCTCCATGCGCTGGGGGCTCCATACGCTGGGGGCTCCATACGCTGGGGGCTCCATGCGCTGGGGCTCCATGCGCTGGGGCTCCATGCTCTGGAGGTGCCGTACGCTGGGGGCTCCATGTGCTGGGGGCTCCATGCGCTGGGAGCCCATGCGCTGGGGGTTCCATGCGCTGAGGGCTCCATGCGCTGGGGGCTCCATGCACTGGGTATTCCATGTGCTGGGGCGCCATACGCTGGGGGCGCCATACGCTGGGGGCGCCATACGCTTGGGGCACCATACGCTGGGGGCGCCATACACTGGGGACTCCATACATACGGACTCCAGACGCTGGGGACTCCATACGCTGGGGACTCCATACGCTGGGGACTCCATGCGCTGGGGACTCCATACGCTGGGGGCGCCATACGCTGGGGGCGCCATACGCTGGGGACTCCATACGCTGGGGGACTCCATACGCTGGGGGACTCCATACGCTGGGGGCTCCATACGCTGGGGGCTCCATACGCTGGGGGCTCCATACGTTGGGGGCTCCATGCGCTGGGGCTCCATGCTCAGGAGGTGCCGTACGCTGGGGATTCCATGTGCTGGGGGCTCCATGCGCTGGGAGCCCATGCGCTGGGGGCTCCATGCACTGGGGGGTCCATGCACTGAGGGCTCCATGCACTGGGTATTCCATGTGCTGGGGCGCCATACGCTGGGGGCGCCATACGCTGGGGGCGCCATACGCTTGGGGCACCATACGCTGGGGGCGCCATACACTGGGGACTCCATACATACGGACTCCAGACGCTGGGGGCACCATACGCTGGGGACTCCATACGCTGGGGACTCCATATGCTGGGGACTCCATACGCTCGGGGCTCCATACGCTGGGGGCGCCATGGGCTGGGGGTTCCATCCACTATGGGCTCTATGCACTAGGCTCCATGCGTTGGGGGCGCCATACCCTGGGGGCTCCATGCGCTGGGGGCTCCATACGCTGGGGGCTCCATGCGCTGGGTGCTCCATACGCTGGGGGCTCCATACGCTGGGGGCTCCATGCGCTGGGGCTCCATGCGCTGGGGCTCCATGCTCTGGAGGTACCGTACGCTGGGGGTTCCATGTGCTGGGGGCTCCATGCGCTGGGGGCCCATGCGCTGGGGGATCCATGCGCTGGGGGCTCCATGCGCTGGGGGCTCCATGCACTGGGTATTCCATGTGCTGGGGCGCCATACGCTGGGGGCGCCGTACGCTGGGGGCGCCATACGCTTGGGGCACCATACGCTGGGGGCGCCATACACTGGGGACTCCATACATACGGACTCCAGACGCTGGGGACTCCATACGCTGGGGACTCCATACGCTGGGGACTCCATGCGCTGGGGACTCCATACGCTGGGGGCGCCATACGCTGGGTGCGCCATACGCTGGGGACTCCATGCGCTGGGGGCTCCATACGCTAGGGGCTCCATATGCTGAGGGCTCCATACGCTGGGGGCTCCATACGTTGGGGCTCCATGCGCTGGGGCTCCATGCTCTGGAGGTGCCGTACGCTGGGGGTTTCATGTGCTGGGGGCTCCATGCGCTGGGAGCCCATGCGCTGGGGGATCCATGCGCTGGGGGCTCCATGCGCTGGGGGCTCCATGCACTGGGTATTCTATGTGCTGGGGCGCCATACGCTGGGGGCGCCATACGCTGGGGGCGCCATACGCTTGGGGCACCATACGCTGGGGGCGCCATACACTGGGGACTCCATACATACGGACTCCAGACGCTGGGGGCACCATACGCTGGGGACTCGAAACGCTGGGGACTCCATACGCTGGGGACTCCATACGCTGGGGGCGCCATACGCTGGGGACTCCATACGCTGGGGGTGCCATACACTAGGGACTCCATACGCTGGGGGTTCCCTGTGCTCAGAACTCCATGCGCTTGGAACTCCAGTGGGTCGTGCGTTGGAAAGGCCCTGCCCTGGCTGGCAAACGTCCCATACGTTGGGTTCTCCATGTGCTGGATACCCTAAGTGTTACTTGAACAGAAAACAAAAATTCACTTACCTTTGATCCGCTTTACTTGCCTCAGTTACCTCGAAGTCCGTTCTCGAAGCATCTCCAGTGAAATAAAATCTTCGGACAGAAATAAAGAATTGTAATCATCATATAACAAATATAAACATATTATCACATTATTCATATCAAATTAATCAATATATATCATTAAAACAAAAAAAAAGGTCAAAACTTAAGACTCCGTACTTACCTGACCTGTGACCGTAGCAGGAGCCAGGTGTAGCAAAAAGCACTGTCAAGAGGAAATCCCAGATGAGCATGAATTATACCTTGATTACATACATGTGCGCGCATGTGTGTATGTGTATGTTTATTTGCATGTGTGTATGTCTGCATACGCGTGAATGTGTTTGTGCATGTATCTATGTGTATATAAGTGTATGATTATGCTTGTGCTCGTGTATACGTGTGCATTTGTATGTGTATATATATATATTTGTGTGTGTACTTATGTATACGTGTATTTGCATTTGTATGTGTATGCATGTGTGGTAATATGTATGTGTACATGTGTTTATTTGTATGTGTATTATGTGTACATGTGTATTTATATGTATACGGATATGCAAATGTATGTATATTTGTGTATATTCGTGTGTCTGTGTGCATACGTACCTGTGTATGTATGTCTGTATATGTGTCTGTGTATATATTTGTGTCAGTATATGCGTTTGTGCATGTGTATGTGCATGTATATGTAAACCTATGTATATGTTTGTATATCTGTATATGTGTATATATGTATGTGTATATGTAAGTGCAAATGTGTATGCTTGTACGTGTATGTGTATATTTATGTGTACGTGTGTTTGTATGTATTTACCTAGCTGTATTTACCTAGTTGTATTTTACGGAAAGGGGAGCTACGCTCGTGGTGTCCCGCCTTTGTATCTCGCAGTGTCTAGTTTGCTCTTAGATTCGTGAATGGTTTTTGTACACAATATTTTTTCATCCAGTCTGTTCCAAGTGTCCTTACATTCTGTGTTTAAAACTGCTCTTCTTCAGATCTCTTCTATAACTATCTTTTTTTAGTTTCTTTCCATGTCCTCTTGTGTTTCTCTTGTCCCAATTTAACTAGTCCTGTCTATCGAGTATTTCTGTGCCCTTCATGATTCTACAGATGGTCAGTAGGTCGCCTCTCTCTTTTCTTTGCTCCAAAGTCGGTAACTCCAGTTTAGCCAGTCTCTCCTCATATGACAAGTTTGAAAGTGCTGGAGCCATTTTTGTGGTTTCTCTGTGGATTCTTTCAATTTTCTTTATATTCTTTTTGGTACTGGGTGACCACAATGTCGCCGCATATTCTAGTCTAGGCCTTATCAGTGTGGCTAATATTTTTTTCATAATTTCTTCGTGGAAATAGGTAAATGCCACTTTTATTGATCTTAGCAAGTTATAGGATTCTCCGACAATTTTGTTCATTTGTTTATCAGAGGACAAGTCGCTTGAGATACTTACTCCCAGATCTTTTTCAGATCCCACTTTCTTTACCTCCTTAGTTCCAATTTTATATTGCCCTGATATTCAATTTTTACTTTTTCCGGACTCAATTATGCTACACTTTTTAATGTTGAAGTCCACTTCCCATTTCTGACTCCAGTTCCAAACCTTATTCAGGTCTTCCTGTAGAGATTCGCAATCCGTTTCGGTTTTTACTTTCCTCAACAATTTAGCGTCGTCTGCAAAGAAGCTCATGTAACATTCCACATCATCATCTATGTCATTCACATAAATAGCAAATATTATTGGAGCCAATACAGACTTTTGTTTTCAGAGTACCATTATCTCCAATTATTTCAACATTTCTGTGGTTATTTTGCATTTTTGTATCACGTTGATGTGATTGCTTGCATATATATATATATATATATATATATATATATATATATATATATATATA
>NC_134781.1:71246858-71254358 GCF_046742065.1 Oratosquilla oratoria | reverse complement strand
GTAAAAGGTCTGATATATTTTGGGACAGCTTGCAATGTAGCATGATCTTGTTTTGGCCTCCAAGCCATTTCAGAAATTCACGTCTATCTTTATGTTCCTCAGCTTTCCCTGCGTGACAAGACCAAAACAATACCTGGACCCACATGTGAAGACTTCATTTCAAATTTTACGAAGTGAGATCGGGGACTGAGCAAGAGCTACACTATTGTTACACACAAAGTCGGAATCAGACTATCCACTTTACATGGAAAGTAGACAGTGAGACCATTAGAAATAAAAGAATACTTCTCATTTTTTTGTTCTTACTGAATCCAAATAATTACGGCACTGTGCCAAATAACCCATGTCATAGGTAGTAAGCCTAAGGGTTGTTCTAATTCCAGATGAAAAAAAAATAGGATTATAACTTTCCTTGATTCGTAAGAGAGTCCTTTGGAAGTCAGGGCAAGCCAGGTAATGGAGGTGAGGGGGAGAGTATGACCCAGGTCTTAGAGGTCAAATTAGGTCATGGGAAGAGGTCAGTACCCTCTAAGCTCCCCTAAAAGACGCCCCTAGAGTTAAGAATGTGAATTGGTAGATCCTTGATGGAAAAGGAATTAGGAAATTGCGTCCTACTTCAGAAGCAGCAGAGGGCGTTGTTGATCAATGTCCTCGCCCAGGTCAAGTATTCAGTGAATCAACAGGAAGCTACTTACCCATTGCTGAAGAAACAAAAGACACTCGGTTTGAGAACATTAGATCCAATTCTATTGTCGCTCCATATGGATCCGTTTTTAGGACGACGGAGTAGATGAGGATGATTTCAACACTTTCGTGGAACAAAATGAAGTCTCGTTTTGTCGAATAAAGACCGAGCCAGCCGAGTCGGCCCCTGGACCGAATGAAATCCTCTGACGTAAGACAGGATAGAGGCTACGTCACGTCGCTCCACCGACATCGATTAGCTGGGGCTTGTGAAGCCTTTGAGCCATTTTATTCAACTAAGGACAGAGTTTGGGTTCAGCCTGGACCTCGATTGTTTGGGGCTTCATCACGTTCCACCCGATTAGGCCCTTCAACTCCGATGACAAGATGTCTTGTCATTTGGTCAAACAAAACAAAAAATCATAAAACACCAAAATGTTTGATCAAACACCAGAAAAATATGACGTCAGTCCTCGCTTCGCTGCGAGCGAAGCGAGGATTGACGTCATATTTTTCTGGTGTTTGATCAAACATTTTGGTGTTTTATGATTTTTTGTTTTGTTTGACCAAATGACAAGACATCTTGTCATTGGAGTTTAATGGGTTAAGGCCCTTCAGCCGTTGAATAGAGAGACACGGGTGTGTATTTACCTAGTTGTATTTTACGGGAAGGGGAGCTATGCTCGTGGTGTCCCGTCTTTATATCTCGTTTTATCCAGACTGTTTTTAAATTAGTGTATCGTTTTTGCAAACATCACATTTTCATCTACCTTGTTCCAAACGTCTATTACCCTGTGGGGAAAGCTGTTCTTTTTCAGATCTCTTATATAACAGTCTTTCTTGATTTTCTTTCCGTGTCTTGTATCTCTACTATCCCATTTTATTAGATCCTCTCTATCAATAGTTTATATGCCTTTCATGATTCTATAAAAAGTTATCAAGTCTCTTCTTTGCTCTAATGTCTGTAGCTCAAGTTAATACATTTCCCCATAGATCGTCTCCACCCTTCACTGTCATCTCTTCCCAGCAGATTTTTTTTACAATTAAAGTCACCCAATATAACTATTCTTCCTCCATCTTCCATTATCTTATTTAGTGTTATCCTTGTGTCTTCTAATACACTTTTGTGTTCGCTCTCTTCCCACGATGCCGTTTTAGGAGGCACATAATTTACCACAAACTTCCTGCTCTTCCCATCCCTGTCCTCCACTTCCATCATAATCATCTCTACTCTATTCTTTCCATATGTGACATTCCTCACATTTTTATCCTTCTTAGGAATATAACTCCACCCCCTTGTTTTACCCCTCTTTTTCTAATCCAATAATTATATGCACCATGTCCAACACCGTTGAGTGGTAGTGGACCTTTCAATTTTGTCTCTACAATTCCCATTATGTCCGGTTCTTTTTCCTTCAGTTCATTCAAGCCTGTTATTAATCCATCTATATTTGTGTAAGACACTTTTAATTTTCTGCAACCTCCATCCTGTTTTCTGTTTCCCATCGTTTTTCTCTGCTGTGAACCATTTCCTCACTTTCATATCCACTACCCTCCAATAGAATTTCTCTTTGACTCTGTTCTGTTCTCGTTTTTTCCTTAGCTTCTATTCTTTTTTTTTTATCTTTCTCTCTTTCCTCTTTATTCATCTCTCTTTTTATCCATACCTGTTTGTATAGATCCCTTTTTGCTAGTTTCCCTATTTTTGATAAGATATTCTCTTCTGTTTTTTGTGACCTGAATTTAACCTTAATTGGTCTGGTCTTATCTATATTGTATTTCCCTATTCTATATATTTCTTCAATTTCTTTCCCTGCTTCTTGTTCATCTTCTTGAACTACTTCTAATATCTTCTTTGCGTTTTCCTTTTCCTCCTTTACTCATGTAGTCCTATTTGGATTATGCTTCTCTTCCATCCCTAATATAATTATACTTTTTTTTTAATCCGGTAAGTCTCTTACTATATTCTCCTTCTCTCTCATCACTTTAATAACTGTGTCCTTAGTTTTTTATTATTTCATCTGTTGTTTTACTATATCTCTAAATTAAATTTTGTTGTTCTCTTGGACTTTTCTCCAACCCTGTACCTCTTTTGCTATGGACTCTATATTCTCTTTATTATTCTTTAATTCCTCATTCTTATCTTTTACTTTTTTTAACTGTCTTTTTAATTCTTCTATTTATTTAGGTTTTAGTTTTCCTTCTTTAGTTCTTCCAATTTATCAACTCTTTGTGTAATCCGTGTAAGTTGACTGAACCTAACCTCCCACTGTTCGTTCATTTTCGCTAGTTTTTCCTCTAGACTTGCTAATCGGGGGAGGTTGTCATCTCCTCCCTCATTAAATCCATGGAAATAATTATCTTCACCTTCCATTGCCCTGCTCTTATCTATATTTTTAATTTTTACATTTTTACTAATCTCTTCGACTTCACCTCTGTCGTCTGCGCATCTCTTGTTGAAATTTCTTCTGACTTCCGAGGCCCGTTCGTCCTCTTCCTTATTTCCTTCCATTTTCCTCAGTAATCCCTCCCCTTCTCCTTTTTCTTCACCTTCCCACTACACCACGAGATTTCCCCTTCCCCCACTAATACAACACAGGTACTCCCTCGTCGTTGAGATCCACGAAAATTGTAGTTTTTTTTTTCTGGAGTCCAATCTCCGCTGTCACTTCGACTGTCGTGTGTGCGTGCGTGTGTGTGTGTGTGTGTGTGTGTGTGTGTGTGTGTGTGTGTGTGTGTGTGTGTGTGTGTGTGTGTGTGTGTGTGTGTGTGTGTGTGTGTGTGTGTGTGTGTGTGTGTGTGTGTGTGTGTGTGTGTGTGTGTGTCAATGTGAGTATATGAGTATGAGTGTGAGTGTGAGTGAAAGAGAGAGAGAGAGAGAGAGAGAGAGAGAGAGAGAGAGAGAGAGAGAGAGAGAGAGAGAGAGAGAGAGAGAGAGAGAGGGGGGGCATGTATGTGAGGTGTGTAAGCCCCAATATGTTTGCTTAGATCCACAGATAGGCTAAATATGGCCAAAGTAAGATCACATGATAACGCATACTTACTGTTTATATGGATGTCAGAATTGGACAGTAAAATTTGTAAACCTTTATTCGGCTTCTGTAATACTTGGAGCTCATTTTCCACATCTTACAGGTCAAGTAAAAATTGAAAGTTGATAGATCAACTTTCACATAAATCTCTAGTCACCTTAAACGAGTAACGGCTTGTGATGTCCATTGATACATTAATGTATGAAATATGTTATGAATATCATTCTTGATAGCGTGTTACCCAATCTTAGTACTTGATTGAGATGGAAAAGTAGTATTTGAACATTCTTGAGTAAGAATGTAATTTTTTGTGTCGTAATGAATAAAATCGTCATAATAAAGGCCTAACGGTACCATTGCCATCAAAATAATTAAAGTAATTTTTTTCTAAATAATTTTACCTTTTCCGTCCTAGGGTTTTGCCAAAGCTTAATAGAATTGCCTGGAGTTACCTTAAGCATAATTCTAAAAGCCTAGTCAATATCTATAAAAAATCTAAGAAAACAGCACTGGTTGCGTCAAATCTTATCAGTAGATTTTTTCTATATGGTGACTTTCAGTGATAACACACCTTTATCATGATGTACCTTTGATAAGGATGACCGTGCCCTTTGGTCACCGTGGTCCTGTTTATGTTAGCTGTCATTTGCAGCGGTAAATGACCCACAAAGGCTGATTTTGACGGTCTCAATGGCGACGCGACATGACGTCACAGAATGAGTTGTATCTTATACGACAGTCACCATGACGTAACCTCTCGTAACTGAAATGAATACTTGCTTTAATCATATTCATTCAAATAATATAATTTTTTTCTTGACTAATGAAGACAATAGATGCAGGAAATTCTATTATATATTTTTATGTGCCATTCTTACTTGGGTCATGGATGAGATACGATTTAGCAATGTGAAAAGAAATATTTGTGTCCAGGGGGTCTAAGATATGGGGCTGCGTGACAATTGCCACATTTTACAATTTAACATATTTTGTTATGATCACCATTTTGCTACAGCAATCAACAGTATTATATTCTTAAATTGACGATAACTTTAATGATTACCAGGTGAACTGGACTTAAGAAACATAAGTATTAGTCAATATTGCATGTATCATGGTAAGGTATAACCAGGCTGTTTCTATGCAGAACAGTTACTACGAGTATGTGAACTTTGTCCGAATATATTTCATAACGAATATAGTTCAGAGGTTCATCGTCAGGTGGCCATAGACCGACGTGACATCGTTGTGCTTCAGATACTTTATTCTGGCTTAAAAACCAAATAGTTTAAATCATTTAAGAAATCGACACTGGGCCAAGAAAATGACCGAAAATACCTGAACAAACCTAATCCAACCACTTAGCAATATGCTTTAATATTTTTTTCTTTATTTTTACCAATTTATCTATTTAATAATACATCTATCTGTTTATTTATTTATTTATTCATCTGTGTATTTATTTATTCATTTATTCTGTCCCTCCTCATGACTATTTGCAAGATCCCCAGGACGATTTCTAGACTACACTAACACAAAGGGTACAAGTAATATATGGTAGGAGGAATCACAAAGTTTTATCATCTTCAGCACTTTACTAATTCTATCTCTTTTTTTAGTTCTTATTTATTTATTTATCTATCTACTTATTCATTCTTATCTATTTTGATTTTTTATTTATTCATCTATTTATTTACTTATTGATTAATTTATTTCATTTTGTTTATTTATTTATTAATTTACCTATATATTCATCTATTGACTAATCTATTTATTTGCTCGTTTATTTATCTATTAGTTTTTTATTTGTTTATTTTATTCTTTTCATTCATTTATTAGTATTAGTATTATTATTTTTATTTTATATATTTTTTTGTAATTCTTTGTCATTCAAGTAGGTCGCCCATATCGTAGCAAGAGCATCTCTTGTGCTTACATGCATCGATTGTGTATACTAAAGATGGCGTCTCACTGGACGAAATTTTGTCGACTGTCCTGATTTCCTTCGACTAGAAATGACTTCATTTACGATATTTCGTTTTTGTAATATTTCAAATATCAAGTAACCTTGTTTTTTATGTACTCACCACCTAGATAAATTAGTTCAATTTTAAACAATACAGACATTGAAATATTAAAATATTATTAGACAAATCACGAATATTGTCAAAGATATTTTCGTTTAGGCACTCAAAAAGAGACGGAGACGTCTTCTATTATGCAACCATGACATGTTGTAAAAGGCATTGGTGTCTTTCCATTACGTCACATGGTGTTCTTTGTGACGTCATTATATTCCACCAAAAAATGGCGTCATAAAATGTCGTCCTTCTTTTTTTTCCATCGATCGGGATCTCGTTTTGTTCCAAGTCCAACTCTCAGTTCAGAGGCAAGATCTGAACAATACTTAAAGAAAAACCTATAAAGTATATCGTCATATTAAAGGGGTTTGATAATATAACAGCCCTTTTTTCTAAACTTCACGGTAATTTGTCAAAGATACAAAGAATTCCATATGTTGCAGTAGCCATTTTTGTGAAATGCGCTTATCATCATGATTAGAAATAATTCAAGAACTGTGGACGAGATTTAATCGATGATATTTGGAAAATCTAAAAAATTACCCAGCAAGATTAATGAAAATTATTCCCCCAAGTTGAAATGAATTAAATACTTTTTAGTCCCTCTTTATGAAATGAAACTGGATAGACATAAAAACTAGTTTATCACTAATATAATGTCACTAGTCTCTAAACAGGAGTATTTGTTACTAGAATGATAAATTCTTCGTTACTATATAAGATATAAGGAGAGTGGGAACTAGTATGTTTCATCATACATTTATTGAAAAATACTTTTAAGTGGTTTTGTAGGGAAAATGTATGATTTTGTGCATCCGCAATACAGTAGTGTCAATATTGTAACAGACGCAGGGCATTTTTTTTTTTTTTTTTAAGCGTGTCTTATACGCCGGCAAAGGTGGAAAATAAATGTCTTCGTGGCAGCCAAACTAACAGTGGTATTCTTAAAAAAAAAATCTTTCCTTATATAATTCTTTCACTTCCAAGGATTTATATAAGATTTATATATGGAAAGATCTTTTTCAAGAATACCACCATAAGAATCTTACTGTGGTATTCTTAAAAAAATCCTTATATAAATCTTTCCCTTCCAAGGATTTATATAAGATTTATATAAGGAAAGAATTTTTTTTAAGAATTCCACCGTGAATTTGTGTCATAAAGTCTTCAAAAGGTCACAATACCACAGTCAAAGTTCCTTCTGCACGAGCGAGTCCCTGACAGTTGAGGGAGGCGCTACAAGAGGCTATAGTTGATACATCTGTGATACTTTGGCCAAGTCAGTCTTGGATTCTGATGTTAATGTCTTGGGCGGATTCAGGTGAGTAAGGCTTTTCTCCCTCCTTCCCCCACACATTCATTCACTAACTCACTCACTCACTCACTCACTCACTCACTCACTCACTCACTCACTCACTCACTCACGTAGCTATTCATCCCTCCCCTATACTCCTTCCCCACTTCCCTCCCTCTTCCTCTTCACTCACTCATTCACTCACGCAGCCATTTCTCCTGCCACTTTTTTCCTTGCCTCCCTCCCTCCCTTTTTCCCTCCCCCTCCCTCTTTCCCTCCCTCCCTCCCTCTTCCTCCTCCCTCCCTCTTCCTCCTCCCTCCATCCCTCCCTCCCTCTCTCCCTCCCTCTTCGTCCTCCCTCCTTCCCTCCTTCCCTCCCTCCCTCTTCTTCCTCCCTCCCTCCCTCTTC
>NC_134781.1:71234358-71239358 GCF_046742065.1 Oratosquilla oratoria | reverse complement strand
ATGTGCAAAACAAGGCAACTGCACAGGCCGGCCATGCGAAAATAGAATCAGTTAGTCTGTATGTTGCCAGAGTTGACGCAAGAGTGTCTCATTGTTTCAATCTATAAAAATGTGTTATTTGGACCCTACCCTACCACTATATATATATATATATATATATATATATATATATATATATATATATATATATATATATATATATATATATATTGTTTCAATCTTTAAAAATGTGTTATTTGGACCCTACCCTACCATTCAGTATATATATATATATATATATATATATATATATATATATATTATATATATATATATATATATATATATATATATATATATATATTTTTTTTTTTTTTTTTTTTTTTTTTTTTTTTTTTTTTTTTTTTTTTTTTTTTTTTTTTTTTTTTTTTTTTGCGTAAAGTTGCTAAAGGGCAGAACAAAAGACACTACCGACAACAACAACTTTCACGGACATGACAAAGTTTTTCTTCTACTTATGAATTCGATTATCATTGAACCTGAAATTCATCGTCGTGCCTACTTTTGAGAACCTCACTGTTCATATCAAAGAACGTTTCTTGTATTTTGTTTTTGATATTAGTCCAATACAATTCGAAAATATCAAGTGATTCTGCTACTACTGTTCAGACTTTTCCTTTTAAATTTCAGCTTCTTTTAAATATTTTAATGGTAGGCTGTGAAATTATCTGGTTGAATTTGTATATCCATGCGTTACGCTTTTCTCATTTGTGGAAATTACTGGTTGGAAACGTCTGCCCGAAATTGCTTATTCAAACCTGCTTATTCAAAACACCAGCGGTAAATTATAAAATGACATAGAATTAAAAAATTTCAGCTTATGAAGCGTTTATTCAGTCGTATAATTATTCCATTTAATCATAAGTTTATTCCACGACTGCGATGAATGAAATCCGGTAGTTAATTAATGACAGCCATAAAATGAATTTGTTTGAGACGAAAACTTGACGAGAAGATTCGGTGTCGTCTGGCACAGGTAGTGGAAGCGGGTAGTTGGCGGAGAGACGCTGGAATTCGCATTCAAAAGATACTCTCATTTTTCGTTTCTTCAACTTCAAATCCACTTCAAATTTCCTTCTTTGGGCTCTGCAATGGTCAATATTCTCAACCTCAGATATTAGTCTCCAAATTTCAGCTGCAATTAAATCTGGAAGTTCATGGTACTGTTGGTACCCGTGAAACTGCCATTTTTCATATATGTCGTCGACTTGAGATACGGCTCCAACATTGCTGGTCATTCATAAGCAGTTTTACAACAAGGTGAGTGATTCCATTTTGGTCGTTTGCTGAACAATGATGATTATTATCGTTATCATTATCATTATTATAATTATTATTAAGATTATTATTATCTAGGGGAGAGGTGTACCTGTAGAAATAAAAATCTATTTTGTTTAATTTCTTGGACATTGATAATGTCTATTGTGCTTTGGTACGATAGGAGCAAAGTTCCTCGTTATGGAAAACTAGAATAGTATTTGTTCAGTTGTGCACAAGTACGCGATATAGCATTAGAAAATTAAATATCATTTTTGTAAATTATAATACATGAACATAATATGCGATTTTCTTGGCGGAAATAAAAATAAAAAGTACCTTGCTACAAGCAAATGTACTAACGAACGAAGTCGCTACCATAGGATCGGGACGCCATCTTGTTGTTTGTCAAGTGTTGTCTGCCCGGTCCAGTTCAGGCCTGGTGTACATCCTCGGTACTTCCGCCAGTACCTCACGAGGTATATATTCTTGAAGGAATGCTATGGAGCTGAAATCCATGCATTCTTTCAAGCTATGAAAAACCTATATACCCGGAATCAGAAAGAGTGATTGAACAGGCCGCCAACATCCGTGACGACGACGACGACGATGATGATGATGATGATGATGATGATGATGATGATAATCCAGATGACCTTAAATTACAGGTGCCCATTTACTAAATACACATTAGGTTAGGTTGGGTTAGACGAATTTATCATCTTTTAATTTCTTCGACGTCGGCATCTATCATAACAAACATAGCGTACCATTCGTCCGGCGCGACTTCGTTACTTACGAAATCTGTTTTAGCAACGTTTTTGCATATCACGTTGATACATTATAATTTACAAAATTAATAATTAATTTTCTATTGCTATACCGCGTACTTGTGCACAACTGAACATTTAGACGAGATTGAAAAAGACTGCAAGAGACCGTAAGGCCTACACTATGCAGTTCCATGAGAATCTTTACATCATCCTATGTTTCGATTCAGTGCCTATACTCTCAAAAATTAGTGTCTCGAGTCTGTGTATAACTTTTATCTGGATTTTTTTCTATTCTTGTTTTTTCTTCAGATTTATAATCTATTACCTTCAGTTCTGTAGCTGAACTTGGTTGCGCAACCTCTCACTATTTATATTTGATTTATATATATTAGTACCTTTGACAACATTATTGCTCTCGTTTCCTCAGATAATATTCATTTCGTTTTGTGCAAAACTATGTGAATGTGCGTACATGTATTATGTTTAATGTGGACACAAAATCCCTGTGCAAGATGCTATGTTTCCTAACACTCACATTATTTTCTGTTTGTTTCACACTTTATGGACATTATGAATGACACAGGAGTATGTCCTACAGAACGAGCCTTTTAACTCGTTTCTGGGTATATGATCGTACAGGGGATAGGACGCCTTTAAAACTTACGTATACGAGAAAGTCCTTGCGAAAGATATCTTCTGAGCTATATGAGGTCGTTTCCAAGAAAAAGTGACCAACGTCAAAAATGTCCTAAAGAACGTAGAGAAAAATCTCATTGTTTATTAAATGATATGAGTGTGTATTGAGGTATATTTGTAATAGGTAAGTAAACGCGTATGTGTATATGTAAATGTGCATGTATGTATATATGTATGTATTTAAGTGCGCATGCATGTGTGTGCATGTCTGTATGAGTATGTATGCATGTATGTGTTTGTGTGTGTGTGTAAGAGTATGTATGTGCATGTATGTATGTATGTATGCATGTATGTACGTACATATGTATGTATGTATATGTGTATGCATGCATACATGTATGTATTATGTATGTATATATACATGTACGCACGTATGTATGTATATGTGTATGTATATATGTATGTATGGATATGTACGTACGTATGAGTGTATGCATGCATGTACTGTATGTATGTATGTTTCATATATGTATGCATGTATGTATGCATATGTGTGTATACTATATGTATGTACGTATGTATGCATATATGTATGTATATGCATGCATACATGTATGTATTTATGTATGTACATATACATGTACGCACGTATGCATGTATATGTGTGTGTATGTATGTATGTATATGTACGTACGTATGAGTGTATGCATGCATGTACTGTATGTATGTATGTATGTATGTTTTCATGTATGTATATATGTATGCATGTATGTATGCATATATGTATGCATACATGTATATACTGCATGTATGTACGTATGTATGCATACATCTATGCATGTACGGATGTAGGCATGTACGGATGTAGGCATGTACGTTTGAATGTATGTATGCATTTATGTATGTGTAATGAAGGAGAATTTTGATAACACGAGTCACAACTTGTCTTCCAAAACAACAGCAATAACAACAATTCACAACAACAACAATTGAAAACAACAATCAGTAATAACAACAGCAATCAATAACAACAATAGCAACAACAGTAATAACGATAATAATTGATGACAATAACAGTAACAACAATTAATAACAACAATAACAATGATAACAACAACCATTACCACCATCCCTAAGCAACTACCAGCCTCTAATTACCACCAGGCAGGCATGATGCGCAAACCCAGCAGAAACATCCAGAGTAAGGATCAGGATGACCAAATTTAGCATAATCATGCTAAATCTAACATAATATCCCATTAAACAATACTACATTAATGGAAATATATAGCAGAAACCCAACGTATTAAGAGGAACAAGAAATTTTTTTTTTTTTTTATTTTTTTTTTTTTATCTAGCATAATTTCAGCTGCTGTCTAGCACATTCCCACTAAGAAATCTGGTCAGGATCTATGCTGGAATTGTGTTCTGGTGCAGGGAACTCGTGGCCTTACAGGTTGATCGATGAGAGAAAGAATGACCCGCCCCCGCCCTTTTTTTTTTTTTTTTTTTTTTTTTTTTTCCAAACTGTAACCCACCTCAACATTGAGGCGGTCTGGAACAGTTCAAAAAGGAGGTTTTGTCCAGAGAAGGGAGGACACCCCTCAACCTCTCGACCCCAGGGGGGTCTGATTCTCTGTAAGGACGCGCAACTGTTGTCCCTCGAGAGGCATTTTTCGAAGACCCGAAAGAAACGATTCTTTTTCTGATGGAGCATCTCTGAAAGCACAAGTGGTTGTCGCGAGCGCGTTTTATGAAATTTTCGAGAAGGAAAATGAAAACACGGACCCTGGCCACACGGGTGCGTGTGTGCCGCGAGGAGTTGTGCGGTTCAGGGGCACTGTTCACATTAGCGGTTTGAACCGCTCGAAAACCGCGGCGGTATCGCTTAGTCGAAGAAAAACTGAACTGCCCGGTTGTGTATGATACGCTTCCATTGCTTTACATAGTTATAGAACCACCACGGTTCAAACCGCAGCGGTTGAAATGGCTAGTGTGAACAGGGCCAAAAAGACGCGAGGGAAGGTGGAAATAGGATTCAAAGAGATGTGCTATTCAATCAAGTCAATATGTAGTGAAAAAATATTAATTTATGTATGTATGCTTGTATGTGTGTATTGCATATATGTATGTATGTTTCTGTGTGTATTATATTCATGTACGTATATATGTATGTCTGTATATATGTATGTATGCATTTACGTATGTATGCATACATGTATGTACTTTATGTATGTATTCATGCATATATGTACAGTATGTATGTATGCATGTATGTATGTATGTATGCAAGCA
>NC_134781.1:71164358-71229358 GCF_046742065.1 Oratosquilla oratoria | reverse complement strand
CCGGTGACCGAATACCATCCACTTGGGGGCTGCACTTAGAGATGGGAGTGGTGAGTTTTGAAAATGAGCAGCAGGGAGATGATTCTTTCTGAAGTTCATCTCACAGAGATGAACCCACATCATCTTTAGTCCCGCTACCTATGTAATCACAATAAGGAAACGCAAAGTTGCCCCAGAAAAGATATGTTAAGTTTGCATAGAACCTTAATGAATATATCCGGATAGATAAGGTGATATTATCACCGATGAAGAACATATTAAATCGAGTGAATCATAGTTACCATCGTACACCACAGACAACCGAAAACTCTTTCTCTTCGACATGACTCCGATCAGAACGACAATCCGAAAGCTTCTCCTCGATCCGGTGGGTGAAGACCAAGGCTTCTCAGAACTGGAGCAATCATGACGTCTGAGTGACCTCACAGGAAAAAGTCCCCCCCCCCTGCCCCCCCCCCGATCCTCCATCCCCCCTTCACCTCACACATACATAAATTTACCGGACATTTCAGACTGTGGAATGCACACACAGAGATAGAGTTGTCAGGGTATGTATAGAGACAGAGAGAGAAAGACAGACAGACAAAGAGTGAGGCAAACAGACAGACACAGAGAGAGAGGGGGAAAGAGAGAGAGAGAGAGAGAGAGAAGGGAGAAGGTCTGAGACAGAGGTAGAGGCAGAGATTGAAAGTAAGACTAAGAATGTGAGTGTGGGTGTTTGAGAAAAGGTATTTCGTCAGGATTAGCCGCCGTTTCTCTCCTTTGGGAACAACAGTACACAGAAGTCGTCGACCTGTAGAAGCGTTAAAGCCGAGGAGGCGTTATCTCACTGGGCAATTTTTCCTCCAACAGTTGGAGCAGATTTGCAGCCCGCAGCTTTCGAGAAGGAGGAGTCTGATCTGCTGAAGGAAAATTATTTTTCTCCAGGGCAGTGGACAGGGTGCAGGGATGACCCGTCATCTAGGAGGTGCTAAGATGGGAGGGAGGGTGGAGGGGTGGGGAGTGTTTCGGGGATGGAATGGGTGGGAATGATTTTATGCCTTGTCCTTTTTGGCTACCTCCCTGGTAAGGGGGAAAAAGCCTTGGTATATGTATGTATGTACATCAAATGGCATTCTATGTAAGTTTTTGAGAAAACAAAATAGTTTGCCGTAGTGATTGCACGGCGGAAAAAATTGCTGGAGGTTGCTGGTACTGCCGATTAATAGGAGGTTGGAGGAAAAATAGCCCAGTGTGATAGCGCCTTAGGGAGGAGAACTAAACGGAGTGATCGCCATTCTCTTTTGAATGGACTCCAGTCACAACAAAAATAAACAAGCAAATAAATAAATAAATAAATGAAAAATTAATAATGATGATAATAATAGTTATAATTATTTGATAATAATAATAATAATGATAATAATAATAATAAACAAATAAATAATGATAATAATAAAAACGTTGAGTGCCTCTGGGCCGTAGGGGTGTCACGAAAGTCCCTACAATATTGTCTGCATGGAATATGCACTCAACACCCACCCCATATGTGGACGTGAGAGATTGAATACGTGTGTGATAGAGCGAGTGTGAGAGTGTGGGAGAGAGCGAGTGTGAGAGAGAGCGACTGTGAGAAAGAGTGTAAGAGAGGGAGAGAGAGAATGAAAGTGTGAAAGAGGGAGAGAGAGTGTATGGGAGAGGGCGAGTGTGTGTGTGAAAGAGAGAATATATGAGAGAGGGGATGTGAGAGAGAGAGGGAGAGTGTGAGAGAGGGAGAGAGAGTGTGAGAGAGTGTGTGAGAGAGGGAGAGAGTGTGTGAGAGAAGGAGAGAGAGAGTGTGAGAGGGAGAGAGAGAGAGTGTGAGAGAAGGAGAGAGAGAGTGTGAGAGAAGGAGAGAGAGAAAGTGAGAGAGGGATATCGAGTGAAAGAGGGAGACTGCGAGAGGGAAAGAGAGTGTGTAAGAGAGGGAGAAAGAGTATGAGAAAGGGAGAAAGTGTGTGAGATGTGTATTTACCTAGTTGTATTTACCTAGTTGTATTTTACGGGAAGGGGAGCTATGCTCGTAAAGTCCCGTCTTCATATCTCATTTTATCTAAACTATTTTTAAATTCATGTATTGTTTTTGCACACACCACTTTCTCATCTAACTTGTTCCAACTGTTTATTACTCTGTGAGGAAAGCTGTTCTTTTTCAAGTCTCTTCTATAGCTGTCTTTTTTTATTTTCTTTCCGTGTCCTCTTGTATTTCTGTCATCCCATTTTATCAGACTCTCTCTGTCAGTAATTTCTATGCCTTTCATGATTCTGTAAATAGCTATCAAATCTCCTCTCTCTCTTCTTTGCTCTAGTGTCTGTAGTTCAAGTTTTTCTAGTCTCTCTTCATATGATAGTTTTGAGAGTGTTGGTGCCAGTTTTGTAATTGCTCTTTGTATTCTTTCAAGTTTTTTTATACATTTTTTTGTACTTGGTGACCATATCGTTGCTGCATATTCCAATCTTGGTCTTATCAGGGTGATTAGGATTTTCTTCACCATTTCTTCATCCAGGTATGTAAATGCAACTTTGATTGTTCTTATTAAATTATAAGTTTCTCCAAAAATCTTATTTATATGTTTCTCAGGTGACATATTATTCATAACAATGACTCCCAGGTCCTTCTCATTTTCTACTTTTTTTATTCCTTCTTCTCCCAATTTATATGCTCCTGTTATTCTGTTTTTGCTTTTTCCAAATTCCGTTATACTACACTTTTTTGTATTGAACTCCATCTCCCACTTCCTACTCCATTCCTGTACTATATTTAGATCTCTCTGTAGTGATTCACAATCTTCTTCAGTTTTCACTCTTTTCAGTAGTTTTGCATCATCTGCAAAGAAGCTCATATAGCTTTCTATTCCTTCATCCATATCATTAATATATATAGCAAACATTATTGGGGCCAGAACTGTTCCCTGCGGAACACCGCTTATTACTTCATCCCATTTTGAGTGCTGGTTTCTTATCACTACTCTCATTTTTCTTTCTTGCAAAAAGTCTTCCATCCAATTTAGTAGTTTTCCCTGTATTCCTCCTTCAGTTTCTAATTTCTTAAGCAACTTCTTATGTGGAACTTTGTCAAAAGCTTTCTTTAGGTCTAGAAATGCACAGTCCGCCCATCCATCTCTTTCTTGTATTATATCTATTAGCCTTGAATAGAAACATATTAAATTGGTGACGCATGATCGTCCTTGTCTGAATCCAAATTGCCTTGGATTTAACACTTTGTTTTTTTCTAAATATTTTACCCATCTACTTTTGATAATTCTTTCACAAATTTTTGCTATTGTACTTGTTAGAGAGACTGGTCTATAGTTTGTAGGTTCTTCTTTATTTCCTCCTTTATATATAGGTACTATATTTGCTTTTTTCCAATCTTCTGGAACTTTTCCTTCTTTCAAGGAACTGTTTAGTATGCTATGTATTTTGTCTGCCAGTTCATTCCTGCATTCTTTCAGAATCCAGTTTGCTATATCATCTGGTCCATGCGACTTTCTGACATCAAGATTACTCAAGTGTGTCAATATTTCATTCTTTGTTACTTCTATTTCTTCCATAGGGGGGACTTTCTCTTTCCATTCAATCTCTTCAGGTTGTATGTTCTCCCTTGTAAACACTGATTTAAAATGTTTGTTCATAATTTCCGCCATTTCTATTTCCTCAGTGTATTCAACTCCCTCTTGTCTTAATTTCTCCAAGTCTTGTTTGTTTTTCAGTTTATTGTTTACATATCTGTAGAATAGTTTTGGTTGCTCTTTACACTTTTCTATGACATCTTTTTCATATTTTCTCTTTTCCTCTCTGCACGTTTGTACATATTCATTTCTATAACCGGTATATATTTTCCATTTTTCAGGTCTGTCTTTTTTCCATCTGGTCCAGGCTTTGTCTCTTTTGTCTTTTAACTCCCTACAACTTTTGTTGTACCAGCATTTTACATATTCTTTTTCTTGTTTTTGTCTTGGGACATACTTTTCCACTCCTTTTTTGTAAATTTTTGTCAAAATATTCCATTTCTCTTCCACTGTTGTTTCTTCTTTGTATATTTCTTCCCAGTTTTCTTGTTGAAAGAATTCTCTTATTTTATAAAAGTTTGTTTTTTCATACATCATTCTTCCTTTTCTATATTGCTCATTTCTTTTCATATATTTTTCTTCATTAAGTTTCAGTTCTCAATCAATATGTGGTCACTTTTAATTATTGGTGTTTTATATTCAATCTTGTCCACTATTCTGGGTTCAGATGTAATTATTAAGTCTAGTCTCGATGGTTCTTCTTCATTTCTATACCTGGTGTTCTCCTGTATCCATTGTGTCATTGTATGGTCAGTAATCATCTCAAGTAGAGCGTTTCCCCATGAGCCGTCTCCACCCTTTACTGTCATTTCTTCCCAGCAGATTTCTTTGCAATTAAAGTCGCCCATTATAACTATTCTTCCTCCATCTTCCATTATTTTATTTAATGTTATCTTTGTGTCCTCTAACATACTTTTATGTTCACTCTCCTCCCATGAGGCTGTTTTCGGTGGCACATAATTTATCACAAATTTTCTGCTCTTCATATCTCTGTCTTCCACTTCTATCATAATCATCTCTACTGTATTCTTTCCATATATGACACCCTTCACGTTTATATCCTTCTTAGTCAGGAACATAACTCCACCCCCTTGCTTTTTCTCTCTGTTTTTAATCCAATAATTATATGCATCATGTCCTACACTGTTGGGTGGTAGTGGGCCTTTTAATTTTGTTTCTACAATTCCCATTATGTCCGGTTCTTTTTCTTTCAAATAATCATTCAGCTCATTCAATCCTGTTATTAATCCATCTATATTATGGATCTGGAAAAGGCTTATGATAGGGTAGACAGAAAGGCACTGTGGGAGGTACTGCAGATATATGGGATAGGAGGAAAGCTTTTGGGAGCTGTCAAGAGTTTTTATGAGAGTAGTAGAGCTTGTGTCAGGATTAGAAATGGAGAGAGTGAGTGGTTTGAAGTAAAGGTGGGACTTCGTCAAGGATGCGTTATGTCGCCCTGGCTGTTCAACTTATACATGGATGGGGTGGTGCGAGAGGTGAATGCTAGGGTAGTGGGTCAGGGATTGGAGATGGTTAAAGAAAATGGAGAAAAGTGGGAGGTGAGCCAGCTGTTGTTTGCGGACGACACTGCGCTTGTGGCAGGGTCAGAGGAGGGATTGAGGAAGCTGGTGGCAGAGTTTGGGAGAGTATGTGATAGAAGAAAGCTGAAGATAAATGTGGGTAAAAGTAAGGTGATGAGATGTACAAGGGGTGAAGGTGGCAGTAGACTGGAAGTGAACATTAAGGGAGAGCGACTGGAGGAAGTGGATAGTTTTAGATACTTGGGTGCAAGTGTAGCAGGAAAAGGTAGAGTGAAGGTGGAGGTAGAATGTAGATTGAGAGAAGCGAGTAAATGCCTTGGTGGATTAAAGAGTGTAATGAGGAATAGACATTTGGGAATGGATGCGAAGAGGAGACTGTATGAAGGAGTGATTGTGCCAACAGCACTGTATGGGGCAGAAACGTGGAACATAAGAGAAGAAGAGAGAAGGAGTTTGAATGTGTTTGAGATGAGGTGTCTGAGAAGTATGGTGGGGGTTACTAGGCTGGATAGAGTGAGAAATGAGGAGGTGAGAAGGAGAACAGGGGTGAAAAAGGATTTGGGAGATAGGGTTGATGAATATTAGGATGGTTTGGACACATGGAAAGAATGAGTGAAGAAAGACTAGTAAAAGAGGTATGGAAGGCAGATGTGGAGGGAGTGAACATGAGGGGACGTCCTAGGATGAGGTGGATGGATGGGGTGAAGGGGGCTTTGGGGAAGAGGGGAATGTCTGTTGAGGAAGGAAGGGAGAGGACGGAAGACAGAGGTGAGTGGAGAATGATTGTATATGGATGATGTTGTGATTGCATGAGGAGGAATGGGCGGGGGGGTGGGGTAGTATGTGTGAGTAAATTTTGACGCAGCCCGAAGGGATTTCTCCCCGTCCTCTCCTTATATGCAAGGGGGGACGGAGAGGGGGGGTCGCCGATTAAATGAAGCGGCCTTGCTGTGGATGTGCTGTGTCTTGTGACACTGCTTCTGACCCAGGGCGGTGGGCAGGGTGCAGGGATGACCCGTCATCCAGGAGGTGCTCAGATGAGAGGGAGGGTGGGAGGGGTGTGGAGTGTATTTAGGGATGAAATGGGTGGGAGTGTTTTTATGCCTTTCCCTTTTTGGCTACCTCCCTTGGAAGGGGGAAAAAGCCTTGGTATATGTATGTATGTATGTATGTATATTTGTGTAAGACACTCTTAGTTTTCTGCCACTTCCATTGTGTTCTCTGTTTCCCTTTTGTTTTTCTCTTGTATGTCGAACTGCCTTAGTTTCATATTCACTACTCTCCAATAGAATCTCTCTTTCTCTGACTCCGTTCTGCTCTCGTTTTTTTTCTTAGCTTCAAGTCTTTTCTGCTTTTCTTCCTCTCTTTCCTCTTTATTCATTTCCCTTTTTATCCATACCTTTTTATATTGTTCACTTGTTGCTAGTTTCCCTGTTTTGGATAAGATATTCTCTGCCGTCGTTTGTGACCTGAATTTAATCTTAATTGGTCTGGTCTTATCTGTACTATACTTTCCGAGCCTGAATTTTTCCTCAATTTCCTTCATAATTTCTGGTTCATCTTCCTGAACTAGTTTTAGTAAACTGCTTAGGTTTGCATTGTCCGCAGTGGTTCTTGAGGTTCTATCTGGGTTATGTTTCTCTTCCATTCCTAATATAATTATACATTTCTTTTTGTCAGCTAAGTCTCTTACTATATTCTCCTTCTGTCTCATCACTTTAATAACTGAGTCTTCAGTTTGTTCTCTCATTTGCTGTTTAATTATATCAGTAAATGCAACTTTACTGTTTTCTTTTATCGACTTCCATCCCTCTGTTTTCTTTACTATTCCTCTTCAATTCCTCATTCTCCACCTTTACTTCTTTTAACTGTCTTTTCAGGTTTTCTATTTCATCAGTTAAGTTTTTGTTCGCCTTCTCTAGTTCTTCCAATTTTTCAACCCTTTGTAGAATATTGTTAACATGACCGAACCTACGCTCCAAGTCCTCGATCATCTTATCGACCTTCTCTTCTAGTCTTGTCAGTCGGGGGGGGTTTGTGTCCCCCCCACCCTCTTTAAATCCCTGGAAAATATTCTCATCACTTTCTACTGTATTGCTCTTATCTACTTCTAATCTTTACATTTTTATTAGACATTTCATCGTCGTCGGGGGGCCGTTTGTTTACCTTTCACCTGTCTGCCTGGGCCAAGTCTACTCCTTCCTCATTTCCTTCCATTTCCCTCAGTAATCCCTCCCCTTCTCCTCTTTCCCTACTACCCCACAAGCAATTTCCCCCCCACCCAGTAAATACAATAGGCACTTCAATTTTCTTCAGAACGTCTTCTAAGCCGTCCGTTCGTTGAAGTGTGTGTGTGAGAGAGGGAGAGTGAGTGTGTGAGAGAGGGAGAGTGAGTGTGTGAGAGAGGGAGAATGTGTGAAAGAGGGAGAGAGATAGAGATAGAGAGAGAGAAAGAGATCACATTATGTACACACACACATTTGTCTAACTTTGTGGTTTTTCTGTCAAGCTTACTTCATATATTTCTGCTTTCCACTCTCTTCTCATTAATGTTTTCCATGTCTAAAGCATCTCAGCATTCTCTGTTTTGTCATATTCAACAACACCTTTACCCCTATGTTCTCTGCTTCCATTCCATTTCTTTACATTCTTTTAACACATTTCTCAAACATTTTATCTCAAAAATATAAACTTTTCCCTTCTGCCTCTTTTTCACAAGTCTGCTCCATATGGGTACAATCACCCCTTCCTGCAACCTTCTCTGAATTCATTCCCAAATACCTATTTCTCATAACATTTTCTATTCCAGACATTTACTTCGTTTACTCTGGACGAGTGTGGCATGGACATAAGGCAAGTGTATGCTTTGACTTTACCAACCCCTTAGTAGTGGTGACATGGTCAGTATTTTAGTGAGTTTTTCATGGCACCACTAAGGACCTAAGTCATATATACATTAGTTGTCCATGTTAAAGTAAAACCCCCTCTCATGAAAGAATGACGAGATGCTTTTCTACAATTGATCTTCCTCCTTTGTGCTGCCCCTTAAAACCTATGAGTATTCTTTACTATTTCAAATCCCCCTGTGGTATGGGGCAAGAATGCAGTCACCATGCTTGTTGTAGAGGATTAGGAGGGGAATGGATTTAGTAATTGGGGAACATTTGTGAGGTTTTAGGAGAGAAAGAGAATGCATACCTCAAGCTTTTGTATTATGATGGATATGCAAGATTTTGCTGAGGGTAAGGATGTGTTTTGGGCTTTCGTGGATCTGGAGATAACAGGGTTGCCTTGAGTTTTACATACATATATCAACAGCTCTTTCCCCTTACAAGGGAGGTAGCCAAAGTCAAAGGCACAAATCCACTCCCACCCATTTCATCCCCACATATTCCACTCCCATTCATCACCCCTCCCTCCCTCTTTTCTTGGCTCCTCCTGGATGACTGGTCACCCCTGCATCTCACCCACTGCCCTAGGTCAAAAGCAATATAGCAAGACACAGCACATCCACACCAAGGATATTTAATGGAAAACCAGTGGCCCCTTACCAACTGCCAGTGGTCTATGGACCTCCCAAAGATATTTTCAGGAAGGAAATATTGACAAGGACTGTTTCTATATTGGCTACCAGTTATAGGATGTGAAACACAGGTACTAAATAAAATAATAAAATATCCAACATTTCTTTTACTGTGATAAGTTAAGAATACTATGTACAATATAATATCACACATGCAATATATACACATTTTTCTGGTGTAGGGAGAATATACTTACAAATTTTCTTTCCAATAGTGGGTGAATTTGAAAAAATTTAGTCAATGAAGTTTTTAAATCTTAAAGCAAATCAGTATATGTTCAAAATACAAAGTATTAGGAATGATTTCATATCAAGAGTTCCATACAAAGTATACAAATGTCCATGACAAATGGTGTTATTTTCCTTATAAAATCTGACATGCTCAAAGATTTAACACATCACCAAAGAACTTCAAAATTCTATGAACTAAAACATTTTCACAATGACCCATTACTACTTGTTTGTTGTCTATATTACTGTCTACAATGATGCATACTAGGAAATGCATCGGCCCAGTGACTCATGGTAAAGAAATTGCTTTTGTTTTTTTAATACAAAATTTAAGAACTCTTTAGACATGAGCAGTAGCTTTTAGATTTCCCTTCTCCCTAACACAACATACAATCATTCCAAATCCTAATGTTGATTGAAAGGTTGAGCTATGCGCTGGTGTGTGTAGCTGTCAAACGGTGTTGTTCCACGGATGTTTTCCTCCAGTGGGTTGGAGTAGACATCTGCAGCCAGCTCCTGGACAGGGATTTCCTTGTCTGTCTTGGCAAGTTTTACATTTTCATCAACCTCTTTACGGACTTCCTGGTCAATTTTCTGCAAAGATATCAAGGAAACTTGTATATGTTTGTGTGTATATATATATATATGCATGTGTGTGTGTGTGTATGTACACACATGCACCCCCCCCCCCAAGGCTCTTTCCCACTTATCAGAATGAAGATCTACTTACATTAGGTTACTGTATGGGGTTCTGACTGTATATCTTATGTACATACATATATCAAGGGCTTTTTTCCCCCCTTACAAGGGAGGTAGCCAGTCAAAGGCATAAATTCACTCCCACACATTCGATCCCCACATATTCCACTCCCCTTTACCATCCCCCCTCCCTCCCTCATTCCTTGGCTCCTCCTGGATGATGGGCCATATCTTACGGCCATATCTTACGGCCCTATCTTATCTATATATCTTATATAGGTGATCTTTTAGGGATTCTAGTGACTTCCTTATGGGCCAAATTACTCAGCATTATATTATAATCAAAGAATTGTCTCCATTCAAAAAAGAATGCTGATCACTTTGAACTTCTACCATCCCTAGGTTCTGCTATTCTCCTTAAATCATTCTTATACTATATTACATAATCTCTTCAGTACAAGACTGTCCCCAAGGACAAAAATGCTGGTTATTGCTGACAAGACACAAACCAGGGCAAATAATTGTTGCCTCAGTTTCAACAAGTGTAAAACCCACAGCCCCACAGCAACTGGCAATAGTCCTTAGGCCCTACCACAGACCTCTCTGGGAAGAAAGTTTGGACTGTTGTACAAATTGGCTGTAAAGCATAGGAGGGGAACAGTTGCCAGTTGTTAGCTCTCCATGTAATACAGTTGAAGTTTATAGAGAGAGATCCTGGGCTCAATCCTGAGACCAAGTATCATGCAGCTCATGATGGAGGGGATTGTGTTGATAGGTTTTGAAATGGGCAACTCATCTGTCCTTGAGGGGCCACCACAAGCAGGTGGCCCACCACTGGTCCCAATCATGGCAAATGAGGTAATATGCAAGGCTTGGAGGTTTGCATGCCATAACATGTTTAAGAATATCATCTGGTTAAGTTAAGGTACTACTGAGGAAGAACAAACAAAAAACAAAGGAACTAACTTACAAATGAAACAGAGCAAGTTGTAAGGGGAGAGCAAGACTTGAGAAGGCAATGCAAGGAAATTAAAAAAGGCAAATGCTAATGTGGATGATGACTATCAACCAGGTTGAACATACATATACCAGGTTGGAAAAAAAAAAATTATTACCCATTGTTAATACATACAAGGGCTTTTTCCCCCTTACACGAGAGGTAGCCAAAGTCAAAAGGCTTAATTCCACTCTCACCCATGTTATCCCCACCTACTCCATTCCCATTCACTACCCTCCCTCACTCCATCTTATCTTGACTCCTCCTGGATGACAGGTCATTCCTGCATCTCACCCACAGCCCATTGTTAATAGCCTGAAACAGATTTTTTGACCCATAAAATTTCTGTACTAAGGGGGGAAAAAACCCTTGGTATATGTATGTATGTGTAAAATTGGCTTATCATATATACTCCTTACCTTCAGTTCTTCTGCTGTGACAAGCTGTGAAGACACTATCTTTTCTTTGAAGAGCATGATAGGGTCACGTGTTTGCCTCACCTCCTGGATCTCATCACGTGTTCGATACGAAGTGCCTGGGTCGGACATTGAGTGACCACTGTAGCGATATGTTGCTGCCTCAAGCACCAGAGGACCCTTGCCACTATAGCAGTACTCCTGGCAGTACTTGAGAGCCTCGCGTACAGCAAGAACATCCATACCATCAATCTGTGACAAATATATTTGCGTATTTATCAGCAGCTTGAAGTAGATGCATAATCATTACCCCTGACTGATGTCATGCTGTCAAATGTAGATGTTTCGGAAGTACATCTCACATATATTGTAATTTAAACCAACTTCAGTAAAATATCAAATTCCATTTTCGTGTTTTCTATAAATAAATTATCAGTATCAAACATGATTTTAAAAACATTCTCTGAATATATGGGACACATAATGTCTGAATAAATTGTTTGAGAAATATGTGCTACAAGAAAGGATAGTGGGACGCGGTCTTCAGTGTCTCCCCCTTGGTGATTGAATCTAGGGCAGTTTGATTCTGTGGCGAAACCTATTCTGTGTTGATACAGTGAGTCCTCCTTATACGGTAATTCTTTATCCGGTAAATCCACAGTTACGGTATTGGGTAATTACTACCCTCGATTCTATTTACGGTAAGAAAAATTCACAGATACGGTATCCACTCGTGTTTTGGAGGTAAAATTAGATATTTCGAAGAGGAAAGAGCAGGGAGAAGGTAAGTCTGCCATAAATCGAAACTTGGGTTCGGTATACTGTAATTTCAATTTGCGGTAAGGTTTTCAGGAACGCATATGTACTGTACAATGAGGACTCACTGTACTGTTTTAATCCAGGATGGTTTCCTAAATGCAAGCATGCCAGTGTGGTTCTTACATCTCTTGGTAGGGATTTTTCCAGGGGGTTGGGTGAAGTACAGAATTTGTGGGTCTATTTCTAAGAGCTTGTTTAGTGATCTGGGTGTGAATGTGCTTTTGGGTGGATGTACTGTGTGGTACTGGTGGTAGGTTGTTACATATATTTGAGTAAGAAGCTTTACAGCAATAATCCACTGAGAAATATTGCCTAAAGAACTCTTTTGTGTCTAAGGCTGCTTAAACTGTTTAAAACCCATACTAACCCATATTCCTGGCACGTAATCCCCACGAGTGTAGTAATCTGTGGAAGCAGATGCACGCTCAACACTAGTACCCATGCCATAGCCATTGTTTTCACACACAAATACTGCAGGAAGGTCCCACAACTTGGCAATATTGTAAGCCTCAAAGATCTGGCCCTGTAATTGAGGATTTAGTCATAATTAGGAATACTATATATCAGTTCATATATTCACTTGCTGAATATTCTTATTTCCATACCATGCAACCTTTAGACTCATTCAATCCCCACCTATTTAACTTTCATGATTTTAAAAGCAATTACATATATTTCAAGGGCACAGTTCATTAAATTCCACGCTACAAAGTCCTCTGAATGGGGGCACTGTCCTAGCCTCCCATTATGGGGGGAGTTTGTGGTGTTAAACCATAACAACATATATTCATAATTTTTACTGACATTATCTTTTTCCAAACACAACATACTGTACCTGGTTGGCTGCTCCATCTCCAAACAATGCGATGCAGAGACCTTGTTTGCCTGAATACTTAAGTGCCAAAGCAATGCCTGCCCCCAATGGAACCTGTGCACCGACAATACCATTTCCTCCATAGAAATTTTTGGAGTACATATGCATTGAACCACCTTTACCCTTGGCACACCCTGACTGTCGCCCAGTCAGTTCAGCAAGAACACCTGTCAAGAAGGAGCAACTATTAAAGAAATACATAGACATAATATCTCTTGCTTTGAGTTTTACTGACTGAAAAGGACCAATGATGAGTTATTGTTGTTGTCATTCCCTAGATTGTCTGGCAAGCAGTCATCTCCCTGAGGAATGTCATGGTTGGAACATTTTCCCACAAATCCCTTACAGAGTATATGTTGTGTTGTTGGTGTGCATAACTGTAAACATTGCAGTCTTCTATAATATGTTGTATAGTATGGGATGAAGTGTTACATCCTGGACAGTTATATGTGATGCAGTCCAGCCACCTCTGGAGACTTGGAAGGGCTAGATGGTGGCCACACTGCACCCTGGCCAGGTAGACTATGTCCTCTAGGGGGAGAAAAGATTCAGAAAGGTGAATATCAGAGGGTTGGTCAAGTACCAATGTGTTATTTGTTGATGGAGCAGTGAGCAATATGATTATGGATATGTTTCTGGAGGTAAGAGTCTGATGGTTGTGGAGGAAGAGAAGAAAGTATTTGGGTGTTGTTTTGATATTTCCTGGCATGCATGGATGTTTTGCCATATAGTGTAGTGTGTGGGCTGTGCTTGTGGAGGCTGTGGCAAATGTTTATGTGCCTCATGTCAAGGTGATGCTTGACTTTGAGGACTTTTGTTTCATAGTGTAGATTGCAACCTGCAATTTTCTTTAGGACTTTGTTCTGTGTAGTCTGTAGGGTATCGTGGTGTTTCTTAGTGAGGTTAGGGGCCCACATAGGTCTCACATAGTTATGATAAACATTTGCTAGTGGCAGCCCTGTAAGATGGACAGCATAGCTGCACATTTTCAAAACCTGTCTTCAACTCCTTTATCTCCATCAGGAAGTGAAACCCTGAGGGACTGACACTGTCTCCAGACTGTGCTCAGAATCTCCATCATCTTACTATTTCTTACACTTTTCACACAAGGAGAGCTGACCAATGACACTGACACTGTCTCCAGACTGTGCTCAGAATCTCTATCATCTTACTATTTCTTACACTTTTCACACAAGGAGAGCTGACCAATTGTATGGTGATGCGATGGTACTGAACCAAATGAGGTATGGGTAGCGAGGTCAAAAGAGGTTACATCAAGCGAACCCCTGCAGGCTAAGGGTGCTAATGCACAATAAACAAACAATGTTTTGCCTGCAATGGTAGTGACAGAGTGGAATCATCTCAACTACTAAAGATCCAAAAGGAGTGCCTGCAAGCTGCAGCTGGAAGCTTAAGGAAAGAAAATCAGATACTGCCATAGAAACTGGCAATAGGCCACCAGCAGGGGTTAGTACACAGGCCTGTGACCCACGTAATCACCCCACTCTCTTCCACTCTTTACTACATGACAAGCAGACTCACTCACCATACCTTGGACCTAATCTGCACTTCCACATTTCCCTAGATAAATCCTTTAATCTGTGGTATCTGCCTCCTGCATCCAAGCACCAATACACAAAAGGCATAAACTACATGTATCCTTTCTCCAACTGCCACTACTGCTCCCTTCCTCCTACTAGTTTCAGCTGGTGACCAAGAAACAGTCCCACACCAATACAACACAGACAAGATCAGTGCCACTTCCGTAAGAGCTGGTGGCAGGGGTGTGCTGTGGTTGTTTGGCCACAGGGAGAAGGGATTGCTCAGCCAGGTAGTCTAGGAAACAGAAACAGCAACAACAACAACAAAAACAACTTGGACAAGAATCCAAAGTTCCTTCCCACAAAGATCTGTGGGAAAGCCTAAGGACCATTGCCAGCAACAATTATCATTATTGACTGGAAACCTTCAGTCCCACAAGGCTAACACGAGTCCTCAGTCCTTGCAATATATCTTTGTTAGACATCAATCAATTGTTGCCTTTTGTTTAGTTGACTGGAAACCCATATTCCTACAGTAGTTGGCAACAGTTACCAGGCCCTGCCATGGATCTCAGGGAAAAAACCTAACAACTTTGTATATGTGTCGGGCAATTTCTATAACATCAGATGAAAGTAGAAGAAAGGGGGCAGCTGTCAACTGTCGGCTCTCCTTTAGTCTGAAGGTGGAGGAAGTACAATATGATGAAGAGTGATCTTGGGCTTATTCTGAAGACAAAGCGTCAGCCCCTTGGGGCCCTGCAAATAGAAGTAAGGAAGAGGACTTGGTTTGAAGACGGCAATAGGGAGAGAACTCTCTTTGATGTCATTCTTGCAGGACCACCTTGTGCAGGTCTTCATGACTGATCCCTACCTAGACATAGTTGGATTTAATCCTGGAGCAAACACTAAACTACCTTTAAACCAAATTGCATTTTATGAACATAACATCAAATTTATAGAAATATACATGAGAATGGTCAATGATGTCAGTAATGACAATTTTGTATCACCAATTCATTTTCAAGTATAAACCTGACCCCTTGCACATACCTCCAATTGGCACACCCATAATATAAGCCCATCCATGGTCTCTGTAAGCAGTGATAATGGAATCATCTGGGTTGAGAACTGCTCCCATGCCCACACAGATGGCCTCCTGTCCACTGTATAGATGGCAGAATCCACGAATGGCCTGAAAGAAAATTTCTTAAGTACTGTCTGCTGGGTATCATCAGTTCCCAGGACTGTGAATGGTTGAGCTACAGCTATGTGTTCCCATGGTTTTAAACCCTACCCACCAATTGATTATGTAGGCCCTTCAACATTGGTTTACAAATAAAAAGCATGTCAACATCTCTTTGAGCCCATAGCAAAGCCAGATATAGATCTGAATCAAGTCTCAGAAATGTACTACATGCCATCACTTCTAGAAGTTTCTATTCACTAACTACTCAGTTTACAAAGCTGGTTCTGCTTTACAAATGTGCAAACAAGCTTAGTACACAGGATGTGGTTTAATTCAGGGTCTGATTTCCTATGTTTTTCATCTTATATACAGGGTGTTTGGGATAAATTTCATATTCTTTGATCTTCATAACTATTTGAAGGATTTAATAGCAGTAAAGTGCAATGGATAGCTGATTCTATGTACTATTGGTGGGTATGAGAGCTAGAGAGCATGAATGACTGGAAAGCACTGGAATATTGAAAGAGAGTGACCTGCATTATGATGATTAGCGCTGGGTTCCAAAATTCGGAAATCTTAGCTGCAGCTCAGTGCTCCTTGAATACTGTGAAGGCTGTGATATGTGAGCTAGAGAACTGTGACAGATGTGGAAGCAGTGGCTATCAGGACGGATCACAGCAAGCATCCTGACTGCACAACGAAATTCGTTGAGAAGCTGCAAAAAATGGTGCGGCAAGATCCAGGCAAGGCAATGCAGACCTTGGCAAGAGAGATGGGCATTGGAGTGGCGACTATGATGAAAGTGCCGAACAAGGATCTTCACTACTCCTCATACAAGAGGCACAAGGAGGGCCACTATTCACCACCAAGGCCCAAGGAAACCACCCTACGAAAGCCAAGAAGCACCTCAACAAAGTCAAACACCCAGTCAAGCCAGGGATGCTCTGGTTCTTCTCAGATGAGAAGAACTTCTACCAGGATCAGTTCCACAACATGCAGACTAACACATGGCTAGTCTACAGTCCGCATGAAGTCTCACACTTCATGAAGACCAAGTTCTCTTAAACTGTGATGGTCTTTGGGTGTGTTTCCAGCAAAGGCCATGTCATGCCCCCTACATCTTTGAAGACGGACTCAGACTCACTTCAGATGGCTATACTGAGTTGCTGTCCACTGTTGTCAAGCGCTGAGTGGAGAGGGTGGCTGCAGGATGACCATACGATTGGCAACAGGACTCAGCTCCATGTCACACTTCCAGGAAAACCCAGAAGTAGCTGTCCGAGAACTTCTACGACTTCACCAGTCCCAACACCTGCCCCCCTATCCCCAACTTGCCTTATTGCAACCCCATGGACATGTGTGGGGCGCAGTTGAAAAAGTCACCAATCGTACTGCCTGCAACACCAAGGACAAGCTGACTGCCAGGATAAAACTGGCGTTCAGGTGTCTCTCGAAGGACACAGTGAAGGTCACATGCTGCAGGTTCAGGTCCCACCTGGAGGCCGTGATGGAGCCTCAGGGTGGCTTCTTTGAGTGAGCTGTATTTGGCAAAAGATCCTCTAAAAGAAGCAATTTGAATTTTGAGAATACATCAATTTCTGGTCAAGCTATGACGTTTTTCTTTCCTTTCTTAAAGTGTCAAATTTATCCCGAACACCATGTACATATATGTCTGATATGGCTAATTCAGTCTAATCTAGTGAGGAGACAATCAGACTGTTCTGGATATTATGTGGTATGATAATCTCCCAAGTTACAATATGTGTTCTGCTTTAACATTCTGCCTCGTGCCTTACTTCCAAACTTCAAAAACAAGGGGATGGTATAGGTACTTCTCAACTAGCATTGGACCTACATGTTCTCAAGTTTGACAGGTCCTTCCCTTTCTTTGTATACTTAAGGGTTAATATCCAAGGACCATAAAAAATTAAGACGTGCCTCCAGGGCTCACCAGTATCATTCATCTTGGGTTAGCGAGGTTAGTCACGTTTAAAACCCTTTAACAGGGATTTGTGAAAGGTGCTTACATCAACATGACCCAATGCTGTGTAATGGGTTACTTTCAATGCAGATGGCTTTGCCTGGAGAAGGCCTAGATAAATGCACTCATTATGGTGGTACTATCACTGTAGAAATAGTTGCCAAATACCTTTTAACCCATAAGAAGTGTTGCTGCACTAAGAATTTTAATGTAGCTAACACATGACCTAACTCAGCTGGGAAGTAACTCCACTTTTCACTTGGTTAAAGACTAAATCAATGAACCTAATGAAGAATAATTACCAAATTGCATTCATCTAATCATAGTATACAGAATAAGAACTATGGTTCTAAGAGCCTATTTCCATTGGTCAAATTTAACTTTACATACACTTAAATATTTCACTCTTACAAAACTGGGAAAGTACCTCACACACCAAGTGGTTCTCTCCTTTCTGTTCAATATTGTTTATTCTACACAGCAGTGAAAAAGTAAGTTATACACATTGTTTCAAAACTGACAGAATGTAACTCAGGTCACCTCACTCACCTTCTCCTTATAAAGGTTCCCAGATGCAGATTCCAATCGCCTTATAACTTGCATCTGACGGTAATATTTAAGAGCTTCATCCCGTGTGCAGGTGACAGTCGTGTTTGGGCCAGATTCAAGCTTGTGTAGCTTGTATGGTCGCACTTCATAGGTGGCCTCAGTTGCAAGAGTTTGCTGCCTGCTCCCAGATAAAGTCATAAATGGTGCAAGGAACTTCTGCAATAGGACATTGACATGATTACATATTGGTGTCAAAAGTTATCTAAGAAACTTTTTTTGACTAGATATGACTTCAAACTTAAAAACAAAGAAAACTACCAATTCTTGGGTTTGAAGAATGAATTGAAAATCTATCTTTGATGGCACTTGTATCATGATTTGACCCAGCAATACGAAATTTTGAAATTTATAAAAAATAAAATAAAATAAAAAGTCATAACCAAACTTTTATTTATGGATCACTCATTTCTATTAATCTAATTTTTTATGACCATTCTATCTTCATATTATTCAGTTCATTACAGATCCAAGACTGACATTTTTTTTAACTAAAAGGAAAAAAAGCTACACCAACAATCATTACCATAGCAAAGTATGTTGCAGCAGTTTACATTTCAAGATGTGCAAAAACTAATTTGCTTTCATTACTGTACTGCAGTTTTTACCAAAAAAAAAGTGAAAAAAAAAAAATAGTGAATCTGAACAAATATCTAAAACAACCTGATTCGGCTTTAGCCACAGGAATGTTACACTAGGAAAATAATACTGTCAACTCTTATCAATTAATATTACACTTATAACTATGGAAGTAAAATATTCCAGGAATACTATACTAGCAACTATACAAACATAAACAAGTCCCTAACCAATTATCACCATTCAACCACTTTACTAAAGAAAAGAAACCATTTAGCTGCATTCCAATGAAGAATGAAAAACATACCAAAGAAACAAAACTTGAAATGAAACCATAAATATATCCACTGAGTATCCAATCTTTACTATGATGCTACAGATATTCTCCAAACAAACAAAACATCAAAGTATTTGTGCTCAAGTCAGTACCATGGACATTTCCCAGAAGTCCGTCCACATGACAGAAGCTGTTGCCTGGGCTCGAGACAACATGCTGTACTGATCCACGCAGCAATGAATGAAGAAAAAAGTCATAAGCCAGCTACCACAGCAGATACAGGATATAATCAACCTACTTCTAAAGTGGGATGGGTAGGGGTGGGTGCATGCCTATGCTGGCTATCTCCCTTATAAGGGGGAAAGTGCCTTAGGTGTATAAATAGATAGATAGACTTCTGAATATTTCATGCCTAGAACCATAAAACATGAAATCTACAGTCCTGTTATATACAATTGTCCCATCTGCTGTACATGCATATGCATGTACTGACATGCAGCTGACACGAGTAAACTATTTTACCATGTTAGCCTGGGTGTTCCACATTGACTCCTTCACTATTACTGAATATTGTGTGTTCAATATCTAGTGTAGGTTAAGGCATGGTATCTACAGGTGTCAAAAAATATCCATCTTAAGCTGTCCCACTGTTAATCAATTATGATAAATACCAAGGCTAATAACTGATGTAAAATCTTGTATAGATATATTCAACAAAAATAAATTCAGACATAGTAAACAATTACTGAATGACTGCAATATAATAGGCCAAATATCCACATAACAATATAAAATATATGTATTTTGAGTGGATAAGGAGCAGCACCAGCTCCAGTTCATGGGCCCTCCTGTGAAAGAACTATGCACTGCACCATTACCTTTGACCCGAGCAATGGGATAGAGGCCTAGACAACCCACTCCTGAGATGTTAAGACAGAATGGGTGGTTGATTGGGTTTTTTATTTGTGTATGATATGGGTGTGCTTTGACTTAGCCACCCCTTTATATGGGAGAAAGAGCCTTTGATGTGTATATAAACATACATGCATATGTGTGTGTGTGTGTGTATATCTGTACATGTAAGTTTTGAAACCTTTAATATATGGATTCAACACTTGTGAAACATATCTGCTCCTTGAATGGCAGGTATATATCATCTTATATCAAACAAATTCAAATGAAATCCCCCAACAATTGATCAATCTGTTTCTTCCAGACCTCTCACAGGAGACCCATGGCCCCAAGGAATCCAGCCAAAACCACGTAGCCGTCCCACATGTGACTTCAGTTGTGTGGAGTTGTCTTGGTTACAGGAGCAGTGTATTATTACATGGTCTGTAACTTTTCAAGGGGAGATTATCATGTCACTATTGTGATTTACTATTGCAGCCATCCACTGCAGTCAATCATTTGCCCTGATTCTCTTGCAGGAAGCCTGCAGCCACTAGTTCTTGAGTCTTATGTAGAAAGTGATTAGTATTTCTGATGTCCAAAAACTGTACCTGCAATTGTTTTTAGTGTGTTCAGTTTCAGCTTTTTTCATTGCTGTCAGGTCTTTAATGTGTTGACTGAAGGTCACATATCAAAAAGAGGCCCAGTAGATATTACAGGTCTTCTGTCCAGTGAGAGAGGTTGGTGATTCAATCTAACTATTGAGTGGTAGTCATGGACATGCAATATTACTGATGATTTCTCTGGAGAAGCATTTTTTTTTTATTTGTCTGCCATTGTTCTAACTTTTTTAAGTAGATCTGTGTGTTTTTGGCTATCACTTTGTAGATGCTGTGCAAGGCTATTATGTTAGGTCATCTGCATATGCAAGAGCTTTGAGGTTGTATCTAGATTTGGTGTGGAGAGGTCATTTGTGAACAGATTAAATAACAATGGTTATAATGTTGCTCCTTGGGGGATGACACTGTACAATACTTTGATTCCTAATAGATGAGTGTTTCATGACACTCCACTCTACCAACTACTTTCTACTCTCCACTCTTTACTCATCTACCAAGTCTATCAATCATTTCTCATCATTTTTGTGTATACTAGCTTCTATGATCCTTTTTGACAGGATGTATTTGGGTAACATGTCTACTGGTACCGATCTTTGCTGGGTGAGGTTTGAGAGTAATGTGTTGGTGGAATGACCCTTTTTGACAAAGTACTGGCCCTTTGGGGCTGTGGATGTGCCGTGTCTTGCGACACGGCTTCTGACCCAGGGCAATGGACAGGATGCAGGGATGACCCGTCATCCAGGAGGTGCCAAGATAAGAGGGAGAGAGGAGGGGAGTGGAACATATAGGAAATGGAATGGGTGGGAGTGGTTTCTATGCTTTTTTCTTTTTGGCTACCCACTGTGTAAGGGGGAAAAAGCCTTTGGTATATGTATGTATGTACTGGCCCTTTGGGGCTGTACCTCCAGATGGAGGTCAGGGTTGGTGAGTTGCATCTGTACAGCACAATGTATTTACCTAAATGTAGTATATACAGGAAAGGAGCAATGCTCGCTGAATCCCGTCTCCTATTCTCCAGTTTTCTTTTGTGGCAATGGCATCTCCCTAGGCAATCTCAAGTTTGGTACCTACTATCTAGAAAAAGTCAATGTTCACTTACACCTTTAAAAATCTCTTACTTCCTTCCAACCTATCTCCTCATAATTGTTTTCTCTAAGAAGGATACTACAGTGATACCCTCCCACACCTACTAGCTAAGCTAAAGACAATGAAACAAACCTAGTTCCCTTCACATGCCATAAATGTCTAAGACCCATCAAATATGCATACATAGTTACCCAGTCCAACAACTGTAAATATTGGGTCCATGTGAAATGTACCACACTCCTAAACATCAATCACACAAATTAAACCTGCTGCCAACACACACACCTAAACCCAGAACCAAAAACATCCCAACATAAAACACATCCTAAATATACTACACATTAATATCAATGCAATAACAAAGCATACACAGCTGCAGCAATTATCATGCATACATACTGCACTAATACAAGAAACTAAACTCATCACATACCACACTAGCTTTCATAGACTACACTACAATCTGAGCAGACAACACAATATAGTTGATTTTTATCATTTATACACAAAAACATTTAATTCTCCAACAAAAAGAAACTAAACAATCACTCAGGAGATGCTCTAGTAGAAATAATCTCCACTCATAAATAGAGAAGACAACATCTACATACCACCTACTAAATCAACACCCCCAAAGATACGTTCTTACCTTCAACTGATCCAAGACTTAATGAATCACATATTTGGTGGAAAACTGAACAAGAACCATTCATATGACTACACACACATTCAGCAGAATAGAGAGGAAATAAAATCCTAGACCCACTTCCCAACCTAATCTAACTAATCTCCGTTGACCTCCCGAAAAAACAAGCATCCCCTCCCCAAACACAAACAACAAGCAACTCCACCAGACATTCAATTCTGGTCACCCTCACTTTATCCACATTGTGGGAATCTGTGTATGATTTCACCTTAGACCTGATGAAACCCTGGTGCATTCCATCTCAGGTTTTTGCTCAACTTGACATACAGCCCGAGTGTTGCAACCACAAGACTATGATCAGTTTTAGAGAACTCGGCACTAACAAGCCCTACAGCTCTTTAGGATTCTCTTGCAAATACTAACGAGACTGTCATCAATTGCCTGTACCATACCTCTAGCACTCCTATACAAAGTCCATCAGTGTGAGTTTTAAGTCTCTAGAACCAGGGGGCAAACTAGCCTCAACCTTCTGGACATTCCAGAATTCAGACGAGATCTATAAATCCTCCTGGTTCTACAGTCAGTAACAGCTCTGAAATTGTCCAAAACAACAAATGTTTCCCATGGTGGACACTAGTCAAGCTTGACATGAAAAATATGCTTCTCTTCAAGTTCGCATGCTTTGGTAGGAGCACACAGTATTTACCTACTTGTATTTTACGGGACAAGAGCTATGCTTGTGATGACCCATTTTCATGTCTCTCCGCATCCAGTTTATTCTTAAAATTGTGTATAGTTTTGGCATTCACTGTTTCTCTGTTCAGTTTGTTCCAGACATCAAATCACTCTATGTGGGAAGCTATTCTTTTTCTATAAGCAAGTGCAATAGGAGAGATGAAGCAGGTGTGCTTCAATCTCACCACCATCATGTGTTCATCAACTTCAATAACTCTTGTAACAGTGGGCTGCTGTCAGACAGCTATGCTAATAACTACCTACCTCCTGAAGGTGGGCCCCACTACAGTGGCCTGAACATTGAGATGTGTAATCCTTACAAGTGACCACCTTACTGCCTCCTCAACTCCGAGAGAGCCACATTATACACTACAAGTCTATTGACCTCAGCTGATAAAAATAGAAGTCAACCATACTTGGTGGGGTATTTTTTCCCCCAGTCTCCATAGGTAGGAGTCTTTCAAAACAATAATCTTAAATACATTCAAAGCCAAGTCTGACAGATGAAGACAAAGATATGTAGCTGTTTACCTATAAATTACAATTATGCAAATTTAAGCCCAAGTCACACTATAACAACTCAAGTACATTCGTTTGAGTAGAAACAACTACATTTACCATTTTTTTTATTTTTCGAATCTCCAGATGTCGTATTACCTTTGTGTCATATGTTGAGAAGCTGAATGACAAACTAAGAGAAGTTAAACCTGTACAAATATTAGACATGTTGTTGAACTGTCCTTAGTGAAGTCTAGAATACTGTAGGCAAAGTCATCCTGCAATTTTTCAAATTCACAACATATTATGAGAATCGTGATAGTGTGACTGGGGCTTGTATGGGGGAAGAAGCATATTGGTATATAGATTGATAGACAAATAACAAGACAGCTTTGAGAGAAATGAAGCTCAGGAAGGAAGCAGAGCTGACAGGAGTGACAAGTGATCTATTAACCAACCTCTATACAAAGATGCCTGCATCGGCATCTTGATTATATTTATTTTCTTGTTGTAGCTGACTGACCCCCATATTCTATGAACTGGCTTGATCATATTTCCTGTGGTTATCAATATTCTGAGTGAAATAGATCAAGTAATACAGCTGTAAGTTTATCTTTTATAACACAGGTATTGTGATGCATTATCAAATCATCATACATCAGGCAGCCAACGCTGCCAGTGCGAATCTGACTCGTACTGAAGAGATTAAAGGTCACAAGAAAGGAAGGAGTGAGAAAACTAACCTAACAACATGAATAAATGGCTAAATGGAGAATAAGTTCTGGTGGTTTGGTAAAGTAGTACTGGTACCACTCTATATGACATATGTGTACAGAAGAAGGTATGGAATGTGGAAAGTACAGAGGAAAGGCTACTATAAGAAGTTGAAAGCATAAGAAGGGAGCCTGGAATCAACATTCAGTCACAGTAGCTGGATTAGTTATTTGAAGGATATCACTGCAACTAAAGAATAATGCCATAATACATGGAAGTGTTAGCAAAGACTCAAAGATGGCAGATAACTATTAGTTTAGGTTTCACCCAGGTAGCTCAACTAGTGAAGCAAGAGACAGTACAGAAATACAACTCGGAAAGTTTTACCAGATTTCAGTGAACTTGGAAAGGGCTTTTGACCATGTACCAAGAAAAGTGTTAAGAGAAGGCCTTGAGGAGAAAGGGGGCACTTCATAAGACGGTGGTATCAGTCATGGCTCTATGTATTGGAACCATGACATGAACAAAAACATCAGCAGGAACATCACAGGAGTTTGGTATTGGAGTAAGTGTACTTCAAAAATCAGTATCAAACCCACTCCTCTTCATCACAGTAATAAATATGGCAATAGGAGGGGCCAAAAATGGTGATCCATGCAAATTAGTCCATGATGATGATGGCAGCAGAGCTGGAAGTACTGACAGCATATGGAAGACATAGAGAGAAGAAATGGAAACAAAAGTATTGAAAACAAACTTCAAGAAAACAAAGGTAATGACAAAAACAAAGTTCACTAACCACAGTATATATTAATGAAGATGACCATGTTATGGGGGGGAGTAAATTCAATAGTATGTGTATGATGCAACAAGTGCTATCACCTGAGACACAAATAATTAAATGAAAATGGTGTTCAGAACTTTCAGTGCTCAGCTTGCTAAAGAGGGGAACATACCTAAGAGACAGGAGAGAGATATGACAATTTCAAAAGGAAGAACAGAAGAAGTACACAATTTTCTTCATCTGGGAGATGTTCTACACAGCAAATTTCAAGTAGAAAACAAGAGAAGCAGTGGCAAGGAAAAATGGAGAGAGATGGCGACCTTGTTGGTGAACAGAAACATTCTGCTGAAGAGCAGAGGCAGTGTTTAAAAATAATGTTTATGAATAATGTACAAGTTAGAAGTTCAGTTATTTTATATTGTGTTGAAAAATGGGCAATGGGAGGATAAATAAAGGATATACCATGAAGTAATTGATGGATGCCGAGGTTTATGGCTGAAGCAGGATGGCTGGACAAGTTGACTAGTGGGGAAAAGGAGGAGGATAAATGGTTTGAATGAGATACGGGTAAGAATGAGACAGAGGTTATAATGGTTTGAATATGTGCGAAGGAAGAAGTGGAAGGAGTGATGAGGATGGTGAAAGAAATTGAGATACCACTACAGGAAGGAGGTTAGTCGGTAGACCAAAGAGAACATAGAGAAGTTCAATGGAGCTGGATATAAAAAAACATTAAATAAAGGATGACTGATCAAGTTGGAAGAGGTTCATCGTAAGTCCGACCCCAAGCACAAGTGATGAACTACAGGTAAAAAAAAAAAAGAGAAAGAAAATGTGTAACCGTCTTCAAAAGGCTGCCCTAGACTAGCCAGATAAAAATGAAAGATGGAATTGATCCAATGCTTTACATTTCTGAAATTTTATCTTAACATATGTAGAGCTTCATAATTGTGAAAATTAACAAACTAGTTACCATTATGGTAACTAGTTTGTTAATTTTCACAATTATGACTATGGTAACCATAGTCCATACCATGATCATGATGATGATTAGACTTACTCTTGGTCATCAATTCATTTTACAGGTTGTTTCAAGTAACTTACTCCTATGTCTATACTTACACTAGTGTTGAGTAAAAATAGGAATATATAATACTCTCTACTATACATGCAATGCCAGTACAGCAAACTAATCAATTTATGTCAATTGTCACTGTATCAAGAAAATTTGGTTGATCAGCTGTTACAAGAATGTCGTCTGCGCCATTATTAGTACTTTGATTTTCAATATGCTTTTGTGTGGCCCTATGAGCTCCTACCTGTTTTGACTGTCCTTGCCGCACAGTCGACTGAATTAGTTTGGAAAACATTTTGGGTTGATGTTAGGGTGACCTAACTATTTTTTTTTCTATTTCAACCCGGCCCGTCTCCTGTGGTCTACCAGGTCTAGTTGTACACCCTTACACGACTTTGCAATGCTTCGAGACTTGGTTGTTCGTACGAAAGATGAGGGAAGCAAGACGATACAGGCTTCGAACGTGCCTAAGAGAAAATGAAGTTGAAGAAAGAATTGCGCACGACAAGTGTTTACTGAGGAATGCTAAAAACATTTAATCTAAGTCGGTTGTAGACAAGGTAAAATTGCATTTTAGAATTAAAAATGTAAGATTAATCTATCAAGACATAGTTGTGCACATCCACGCGATAAAGCATTAGAAAATGGCGCAAATATAGAAATTACGTAATAATGTTATTTTAGTTGTGATATAGTATGAGAAAATTAAATACTATTTTCTAAAATTATAGTACATGAACGTAATATGCAATTTTCTTGGCGGAAATAAAAAACAAAAAAACTTGCTACAAGCAAATTTACTAACGAACAAAGCCGCTAGAGTACAGTCCGGACGCCATGCCAGTCTAGTCACTATCTGATGATGGCTTTCACGCTATGGATCAGGTGTTCTCCAACTACGGGTGACGTTAATAATCGCTGTTACAATAACAATAGGGTTTCCTTGGATTTTTTGAGAGAACACGGGGTTCTGCAGGAGTCTGTTAATTACCCGAGGTACAATAATAATCAGGCCGTCAGGATCCGTGACGACGACCCAGATGATCTTTAGTATTTGAGGTACCGAATTATTAAACATTAATTTGTTAGGTTACGTAGGTTAGGTTAGAATAGACTAATTTATCATCCCTTCATTTCTTCGACCTCGGCATCTATCAAAATAAACATGGCGTAACAGCCGCCGCGACTTCGTCAGAAAATAGGTTTTAGCAACTTTGCTGTTATTGATTTCCGCCAAGAAAATCGCATATTACGTTGATCTATTATAATTTACCAATTTTATAATTAATTATCTATTCCTATATCGCGCAAGTGTGCACTACTAAAATTTTACCATCTAAACTATTGCAACTATAATGCGAAGTACTATATCTAAACAACAACAGGTTATACAAAATAAAGCTGGTGGACTCGCAAAAAGAGCAGGTAAAGATGAAAGAATAACTAATAATTATCCCCACCTCTGCCAGTGGCGGCGCCAGGTGGGGGGGGGGAGGCTTTAGCCCTCCAACTGAAATGAGCAAATTGAAATTTTAAAACACTCATTGAAATAATTTTATTGAATGGAATTTTTAATTGCCAGGGCTAAATATTTGTCAGCCATCAGTGCTAGCCCTACCATTAACCCCCTCCCCTTCTGAAATGAGGATAATATATGTGTATTATCATATTACTATTAGCACCCCAAAAATTTGCTCAGCCCCCCCTTAGCCTCCCCAACTAAAAATTCCTGGCGCCGCCGCTGACCACTATAAAATCAAGAATCACACACGTGTGTGTATGGGGGAGGGGGTAGTCATAGGACTAAACAAAATGGTGCATCTCCAAGTGGTTTTTTTTTCTGGTGATATCGAATACATCTTAATTGGAAATATGTAAGAAAAATGTAGAATGGTCGAATCATGATCTTATTAAATTACAGAATGTTTGAAAATGTGCCCTAAAACTGCTGACTATGCATGCTCCTCATTTAAATCAGAGAGAAGAAATGGGTAAACTATGAATATGCAATATGAAACAGTTTGGTGAATTGTGCCATAGGATATCTGAAATATCTAGTTTCATAATTCTTCGTTCTTTTTATCTACGTTTAGTTTGTATAATTACACTGAACAACAAATTTAAAAAAAAAAAAATTACTGGAGATGTGTAAAGTGATTTAGACTAATTTGGGTACGCTGATTTCAAAAATCATAACCGTTTTGCTGTATCACATCAGGATTTTCAGTGACAGAAATATTCCCATTGCCTAGAAGTCAGGATTTCAATGAAATTTGCATATGTCTTTAACATGTCTATTTTGTACAATTGTTGTTAACTTGTGTTATATTTCTTTCTTTCAGATATAGATGAGTAGGCGTTCCTGTACCAATCATCCTGACAACTTCTGTTATGTCTGTGGTCGGTATACCAAAAAAGATCAACGGCGAAGTATATCTACAGCAGTGAAAATGAAGGCCGCCTACTTTCACTACTTCGGGTGTAAGGTGGGGGACCAAGAACAGAGCTGGGCACCACACATCTGCTGCACAAGCTGCCACACAGCCTTGACTCAGTGGTTGGTGGGCAAGCGCACGAGCATGCCATTTGCGGTGCCCATGATATGGCGTGAGCCGCAGAATCATCATGATGATTGTTATTTCTGCTGCACAAGCATCGCCGGCTTCAACAAGAAGAATAAAGGCCACATCAAGTACGCTGACTGCGTCTCTGCTCGTAAACCTGTGCCTCATGATGACGAGAACCCCGTTCCAACACCTCCAGCCGATCAGAACATAGCTGTAAGCAGTGGTGAAGAGGATGGTGATGATGAACCTTTTGAACCCGACACTCAAGAACCACACCTTCTGAACCAGGGAGACTTAAATGATCTTGTAAGAGATCTCTCGCTGTCAAAGGCAAAGGCAGAGCTGCTTGGATCAATGCTGCAGCAGTGGAATCTACTTGAACCTAAAACCAAGATATCCTTGTTCAGAGCACGTCACAGAGACATGGCTGAGTTCTTTGAGATGTAAGACACGATGACATTCTGCAGTGACATCAACGGTCTGTTGAAAGAACTTGGGTGTGATCACGATCCTGCAGACTGGCGCCTCTTCATTAACTCGGGGAAGAACAGCTTGAAGGCTGTTTTGCTCCACAATGGCAACGAGAAACCATCAGTCCCACTGGCTCACGCGTTCGGCATGACAGAGACCTATGAGACTATGCGGCAGCTGCTTGATTCCATCAAGTACAATGACTTCACCTGGCACATCTGCGGAGACTTGAATGTGGTGGCGCTGTTGTTAGGGCTGCAGTCAGGCTACACGAAATACATGTGCTTCCTTTGTCTCTGGGATAGTAGAGACGACAAGAATCACTGGACGAAGAAAGATTGGGAAGAGCGAAAGGAGCATGTACCTGGTCGACACAACGTGAAGCATGTCGCCCTTGTCGACCCAGCCAAGATTTTCTTTCCACCACTCCACATAAAGCTCGGCTTGATAAAAAAGTTTTGTACGGGCAATGGATCTGAATGGGCGTGGGTTTTTATACCTCAAGGAGAAGTTTGGCAAAAACACCTTGTCGGAGGCCAAGATCAAGGCTGGTGTCTTTGTTGGACCGCAAATCCGACAAGATTATGAAGGACGAAACTTTTCCGACAACTCTAAACCCCAAAGAGCTGGCAGTGTGGAGGAGCTTCAAAGCTGTGACGGACAACTTCTTGGGGAACGAGCGCGCGGACAACTATGAAGAAATAGTGCAGCAGCTGCTGGAGTCCTTCAGGAAACTTGGCTCCAGGATGTCCCTGAAAATCCATTTCCTACACCAGCACCTGAACTTCTTCCCTGACAACTTGGGAGCTGTCTTGGACGAGCACGGCGAGCGATTCTACCAAGAGATTTCACTCATGGAGACGCGTTACCAAGGGCGGCACAACCCGAACATGATGGGCGACTTCTGCTGGTTCCTGCATCGTGAAACTGACACAGAGCAGCACAAACGCAAAGCCAAATGCCTAAAGCATTTTTAATTACATTCTAGCGGAGTTTTTTTGTAATTTCTATAATTTTGAAGCATTCATGATGAAATAAATGAATAAATGAATTTTTGTAAATTTTATTGAAATCCTGACTTCTAGGCAATGGGAATATTTCTGTCACTGAAAATCCTGACGTGATACAGCAAAACGGTTATGATTTTTTAAATCAGCGTACCCAAATTAGTCTAAATCACTTTACACATCTCCAGTAAAAAAAAATTTTTTGTTCTGTGTTATGTTTCTGCACTGCCCGTATCGCTAAATTATTCTTTGTGGTAGCTTGCATATTTTCTTTCCTGTATATAGAAGATAAATATGGGTATAAGTAAGGTGATGAGGTGTACAAGGGGAGAATATGACAGCAAATTGGAAGTGCGTAATAAGGGAGAGAGACTACAGGACGTGCATAGCCTTAGATACTTCGTGCGAATGTGGCGGGAAAGGGAGGAGTAGAGGTAGAACGTAGATTAAGAAAAGTGAGTAAGTGCCTTGGTGGATGAAAAAGTGTAATGAGGAATAGACATTTGGGAATGGATATTAAGAGAAGATTGTATGAAGAAGTGGTTGTGTCGACAGCACCACTATGGCAGAAACATAGAACATAAGAGAGGAAGAGTTTAAATGTGTTTGAGATGAAATGCCTGAGAAGTATAGTAGGGATTACTGAGTTGGATAGAGTGAGAAACGAGGAGGTGGGGAGGAGAACGAGGTTGGCAAGGGAGTTGGGAGATAGGGTCGATGAAAGAGTATTGGGATGGTTTGGACACATGGAAATAATGAGTGAAGAAAGATTAGTAAAAGAGGTGTGGAAGGCAGAGATGGAAGGAGTGAACCTGAGGGGGCGACCAAGAATGAGATACCTGGATGGGGTAAAAGGGGTATTGGGAAAGAGGGGAATGTCTGTTGAGGAAGAAAGGGAGATGATAAGGGTGAATGGAGAATTATTGTGTAAGGATGATGGTATGCTGAATGGAAAGGAGTGGGTGATGGGGGAGGGAGTATGTTTAAATTATATTTTGATGCATCCCGAGATTTCTCCCCGTCTTCTCTAATTCTGCGTAAGGGGACGGAGAGGGGGGTCGCCGATTAAACGAAGCGGCCATGCTGTGGATGTGCTGTGTCTTGCTACATTGCTTCTGACCCAGGGCAGTGGGCGAGATGCAGGGATGACCCGTCATCTAGGAGGAGCCAAGATAAGAGGGAGGGAGAGGTGAGAATGGGAATGGGGAAAACCCATTGGTATATGAATGTATGTATTGATCAACTCCAGGTAAGAAAAGGAACAGAAATTCTGAGTAAAGTTGTTTATGTCGTTGTCACTGATGTATTTTATGTCGTTGTTGTCTTATCAACATCGTTTTCTTCGTTGTTGTTTAGTCCTTAGTATTAGAGAGGAACATCCCTTTCTTGGGTTTCTGCCACATTCCTCTGCTCTATACTGTTTTGTATAACCGAAATATGGAATTTGAGTAGAAAGTTTTCAATGCACAGATAGTGAAAGAATATTTTGTGAGAGACGGATATTTGAAGACAGGAAGACATTGTAGTCTTCCCAGAAAAAATCATTCTGCACGTTTCATTTCTCTCTCTACATTACATAACATGCAGCAAGTGAGTAGAACATATGATAATACATATTTAATTCAAACCACTTAATTGATATAACATCGTGACTGAAGCTAAATAATATGGTCTGGTAAAATGAAAGTGTATAGCCCATTAGTCATCAATTCGGTGTTAGTTAAGACCGATATATTGTGAAATGAGTAGAACATATAATATTACATATTGGACTCAAACCACTTAATTGATATAACATCATGACCGAAGCTAAATAAAATGGTCTGGTAGAATGAAAGTGTATAGCCCATTAGTCATCAATTCGGTGTTAGTTAAGAATGATATATTGTGAATTTATATCAGCCTTAGTTCTATTTAGCATTCGGCAATTCAGAATAAATTAGATTTGACAACTAGCTGTTTTAGAGACCAAGGCAACTACTGTAGATACTTGAGTTCACAGTGAAAAAAATTGTGACTGGCTATCGTAGAGGGGTGGCGCTACTTTCAACCAATAGTATTCAAGATTCACCTTTGTCGTGTTTGCATATTTCCCAAACTCGAGTTGGGGTGCATTTCATAAGTAGTTATTATATTTAACAAGTAAGTTTATTTGGCAAAGAATCAATATACATGAAATGCAGATAATGACTAGAACACAGAGCTCGAAATAACAATTACAATTGCCGAGAATAACACAAAAAACATGTAAGCTTATTTCCATTGTGGTCCTCCGTATTATTATAGTAAGTGCAACCATTGCCAACCAGTAGTAATTAAGATTCACCTCTGGAGTGTTTACATATTTTCCAAAATCAAGTTGGGGTTCAGTTCATAAGCAGTTATCATATAGTGTGTGTATGCGAAATGCAGGGAATATTTGATGTGTTGCCGCACCAAACCATCAAAATATCGTGAGGTGATTTTGTGTAACTATAGATATGTTGACTTAGAAATAGTATCTAGACATTTTATGACTGAAAAAGTGTTGTTAAGTGTTATCTGGACCCACGTCTAGTCATGAATGTTCTCCAGCCACCAACGGAAGTACGGTAGGTGGGTGTAGAACTACAACACAAACAATAGGCTATCCAGTGGCAACTGTGGCATGCAGAGGGAGGGAGGTGCCCTCCTCGGGCATCCAAACGGGTAGAGTCGTTCAATCATAATTTTAGGGAAAGGAACTTTATTAAAGTTGGTTAATTTATTTTTAAATCGAACAAAATATTTATTTTACGTTTAATCCATGTTATACATTCAACATATTTTCTCGTTTCTCAGTAAATTAAAATACAGGAACTTATTATGCGATATTCTTTGCGGGAATAAATAACAAAAAGCCTTGCATATCTACTAACGAACGAAGCCGCTAGGATACGGTACGGACGCCATGCTGTCGTCTGTCCAGTCCAGTCACGTCAGTTAGACGATGGCTTTCACGTTGTGGACCGGGTATTCTCCAACTACAGGTGACGTTGATAAGCACTGTTATGCCGCGTCCACACGGTCGAGCTGTGCCTGGCAGACTTTACCCTTACCGGGCAAAGTCCGCAGACTCTGCCCGCGAAGTACACGGCTGACGATGGTGGTTGGAGGTTAGTTGGCCGCAAGCAGGGGTTGGGAGGGAGTGGTTCAGTGCGGTACGATAACCATGGTTCCCGCCATACTTGGAAAGAAGGTAGCACTTTACAGCATTATAATTGCTGCCTGCATTAAAAAGAAAAACAAGAAACCACGGAGACATGTCTGGTGCCGGGAGCTCAGTGACAATCCTACGTGAATTGCAGGATGAAAATGAACAATTGCTTTGCAATTACATGAGAATGAACATAAGCAGCTTTTCTGTTCTCCTTTCGAAAGTGGAGCCATATATACAAAGGAAAGAGACAAATATAAGGAAAAGCAAAGCACCAATACCACATCTTGTCGAGGCCAATACGCACTAGTACTAGGTGCGGACATGGTGGTAAGGTAACTTCGGTCTGTACTCTGAATCTGAATCTGAATCTCTAGGAAAGACCACCCGCTTGCGCGGGATCGGGTTTTGTGGGAGGGGAAGAATGTCTGTAAGAAAATGAAAAGATAGTAGCGTATAAAAGAGGGCTATTGCCACCGGGCGATTTGCGAGCGATTAGGGGTTTATTGGTGGTCGCGGCACGGGAGAAATGGACCGGGAGCTTGGACGGAGGTGCTGACGCCGGGGTTAGGATTAGGATCACCAACGAAAGTTTAGAAAATGGTAGGAGGCGTAGTAGTAGAGAAAGGTGGAAAAACGGAAAAATCTTTAGTGGGAGGTAAACTGAAATGAGAAGATGTAGTAGAAGAGAAAGTTAGAAAGGAAGCGAATTTTAGTCGAAGAAAAAGTAAGTGTCTGTACTGAGCGGGTTTGCTAACTTTGCTCGCACCTCACCTCGTGCGTTTGGCAACGATGTCAGCCCTCCATCCACTGCCCGCAAATGGCGGCGGGAACGGACAGTTTGATGGTTTGCCCGATGAAATTGCCCGTTGTCGAGCAAATCCCTCGTGCCCGGCGGACAGTGCTCGACCGTGTGGACGTGGCATTACTAAGGCAAATGGCTTCCTTGGACTTTGTGAGAATACGGGGTTCTGCCGTCGTCTGTTAATTGCCCGGGGTACAATAATGTTAAGGCCGTCAGCATCCGTGACGACGACGACCCGGATGATCTTTAGAATTTGAAGTACCGAATGACTCTAGGTTAGGTTACGTAGGTTAGCTAGGTTAGGTTGGAATAGACGAATTTATCATCCTTCCATTTCTTCGACCTCGGCATCAATCTAAACAAACATGGCGTGTCATTCAACCGCCGCGACTTCGTTCGGTAGTAAAATTGGTTTTAGCTACTTATTTGTTGTTGATTTCCGCCAAGAAAATCGCATATTACGTTGATGTATTATAATTTACAAAATTAATAATTAATTTTCTATTGCTATATCGCGTAAGTGTGCACAACTAAAATTTTACCTAATCTTTGAAGTATACAATCATGGAGTTGGCATTACCAGTATTATCCACGCCACTAGCTACACTGTATAGTGTTTGACACTAAGGACAAGTTAATTCCTTTTACAAGTGCCGTTCGAGTATGGACTGCAAGTTTTAAGTGGCCAATATGTTAGGGACTTGGCCTCTTAATGCTGCCAATACCGTGTGAAGACTGCCTTAATCCACAGTTCTACACACATTGTCGGTCTACACTTGAACAAACTTCTACACTTCTAGGTTGCATGCATCACCAAGGCCAAGCGTTCCTGGGGTGAGTGTTGCTTCTTTTTTCTTTAATACCTCTACACATCTCTCGGACATTGTGAATGTTTGTGACCGGAGTCGAGGTCGTTTGACACTGTTTTCGTCTTGGAGTGTAATATACGAAGTCGTCGTGCAGGTTGACACCGATAACTTCGAGGCTTGGAGTATGTTCGTGTTGATTTTCATGCGAGTCGTCGAATGATTTTGTTGTTACACTTTTTTCCGTAAACAACCTATTATTCATAGGCCTTTCGATACTTTTCCTCAAGAAGATGCGTTCTCACCTTGATCAGTGATACAGTCGAACCTTACATGCACAAGACCGTTTCGAATGCTGACACAATTTTTGACCTCCAGGATGAATGGCGGACTTGAAATTTGAAAAATTAAGAGTTTGGTCTCAAATTACGGTGTTCACCAAGGTGGACGGCTGTCGTGTTCCCGTTATTTTCACGCCTCTGCATTATCATGAATAGAATTTTATGGTCGTGTCAACCTCGCCAATACGCTAGATCGGAGGTAAATTTACCCCTTGGAGGTAAAAAAGAAAATACATGGCAACGGGTAAATAATTGATGTACCTGACAATTGAATAACAATTCAATTAAACAATTAAATCTAATTTTGTAAATTGTGTGTGTATGAGAATGTGTGTGTGTGTTACCCATAACCAACGTTTCCATCCATAGATACAATGTCGTGCCGAAGATACGTAATGATTTCGGCCCAATGTTTTCCGGGCTGAAATCACCTCAATGTTGGGCCGAGTTCACTAGCTTAGGCTGGCTTTTCATGTGAGCGTTCCATGATGTGTGGTAAATACAACTCACTGAATCAATCAAGTGGCGGCATGCTTTATAGTGAATAGTATTCACAGCGTAACCAGGGGAGGTTTTTAATTACTGGCGGTGTTCTATAATTTGTGTAAATAGTATTTTGTATAAAAGGGGGAGGGCAAAACTGGCAACCAGTCACTCTCAATCCAGCTTCTGGAGAGAAAACAAATCAGCGACTCAATCGATTTCAAGTAAAGTTTCAAGTTCAAGAATGCCACGTCACTCCAAGTTTAAGAAGCGCCAGTTCCTCCCATGCGGAATTTGCGGGAAACAACTGTGTTGGATGTGGATCCTGCAAGAGGTGGACCCATTTTTCATGTGCAGGAATCCGTCATGATCAAGTTTAGACCAAAAAACGACGGCACTTGGTTTTCGCAAACACCACCCAACTCACTCTCTCAAGTCAAGCCAAAACGTGGTATATCGATTCAACGTTCAACCTCGGTAATTACTGTAACGCCCCCTTCAAGCAGCTATTTACTATACACGCATTCGTTCGCGGTGAAGATCACAAGAAACAGCTACATCTTCTATTTGTTTTTATGTCTGGCAAAAGCTAAAAGGATTATAAAAACCTTATGAAAAAAAATTCTGGAGATCCTGCCCACCTATCCAAAAGTGAAACTGATTGTCGTTGACTTCGAGGCAGCCATGTAGCGGGCCTTTTCTGACGTTTTAAACGGGGTGGAAGTGAAAGGTTGTGTTTTTCATTGGATACAAACCGTTTGGCAAAAAGGTTCAAGAACTCGGCCTGCAGTCAGCATACATGAAGGACGACACCACACAGAAATACGAGTGTTGTCCCTGCTCGAACACTTGGAGGTGTCACTAAGTGTTACATCAATAACACTTCTACAGTGATGTCCGTGCTCTAAAACCTGGAGGTGCCAATATAACACTTGGTTTTTAGTGTACAAAATTGGAATATAGGCCATGCTTTTTTAGAATGATTAAAACATGTTGGCCACAATTCGTCTAGGGTGCAGGCCAGTGTTTATCTTCATTGTTTTGGAGACGGACATCCGTCGACATCCACGTGCCTCACCTGATAGTTATCTGGCGCATGAGTACCCTCCCCCGCCCCCACCGCCGGGCCCCAGCCTTGATCAAGTATAACTGTTTCTCACAAGGATTTAGTCTAAGGTTGGGTTGTTCAAAAAACTAATACTGGCATTAGTTTATCTTGATGTTAAATGCCATGGTAACACTGTGTTACCATGACGTTTAATGTCAAGATAGAATTAACGCCAAGATAGTGCAAAAAATTATTTTGAACAACCCAGCCCAGTTCTCGATACTTACTGGATACTTGATGTGACGATTCGATGCTGAGCTCCGTATTGCATGACGCTCTGCTCAGCTGAAAACGATTATACTAGCAACCAAAATCCGTCCTCATTGACATGCTGTCCGTGTCATAGCACTCAGTGAACAAATATGCCTTTAGTTCCTTCTTGAAGGTTATGTAGTTCTCGGATATCCTTACGCATTCAGGTAATTTGTTATATAATCTTGGAACACTATTCACAAAGGCTTTATGACCCATTTCGGTGTTGAATCTTGGCTCATTTAGCCTGTCTAATTGAACATTATGCCTTAACGTGAAGTCGGAAGCTGTACTGAAGTCACTAAGCAATTCTTTGAGGTAGACTGGTTTTCCAAATTTAATCGCTTGATATACTAGCGTGCATATTTTATAAATGATCCTCGCCTTAATAGGCAACCAGTGTAAGCTTATCAGTACGGGAGTTATTCTCTCGCGCCTCTTTAAATCCACTATCATCCTCGCAGCTCTGTTCATAACTAGTTGTAGTTTCCTCAATAAGTGGTTAGGCAGTCCATAATACAGCAAGTTGCAATAATCAAGCCTACTTATCACATAGTTATGAACAAGCATTTTGACAGTTTCTTTATCAAGATATTTCCTTACAAAGGTTATGTTTCTCAGGTGATAACTAGCCATTCTAACCACATGATGCACCTGACTTGCGAGATTTGCATTTCTGTCTATGATCACTCCTAGATTCTTAATACTGTATTGTCTCCCAGTCATCGAGACACCATTTATGTGCAACCTTGAAATGTTTAGCCTTACCAAATCAATTTCTTTCCCAACTATCAGGCACTCTGTCTTGTTTTCATTAAGTTTTAGTTGTTTGAATTTCATCCAGTTTCTAATGTCATACATTAAATCATTCAGCACTGTCTCTATGCTATGCACATTGTTCACTGTCATATAGAATTGTGTATCATCCACAGTTTAAAACTGACCCCGTGTCTATTCAGTAGATCAGAGAGCCGTCTAGTATATATGCAAAACAAAATTGGACCAAGGACACTTCCCTGCGGAACCCCTCTCACTAGCTCCTTTGGGCTTGAAAGCGATTCACCAACTTGTACTTGATATGTTCTGTTCTCAAGGAAACTTTTGAAATACCTCGGTGCCCTCCCTTCTATACCTATGTTCCTACAGTCTTGCAATAATATAGAATGCACCACTGTATCAAAAGCAGCACTAAGATCAAGTAGAATCAATACACCACATTTTCCTTCATCCATTAACATTCGCATATCATTTACTACCGAACACAGCGCTGTTTCTGTAGAATGTAGTTTACGGTAGGCGGATTGACTCTCAGGAAGAGCATGTACTAATTCAAGGTGAGTATTCAGTTGTTCGAGGATAACATTTTCAATAATTTTTGACAGGAATGTCAGATTTGAGACGGGCCAGTAGGAATTTAAGGATTGGCTATCAAGACTACCCTTCACTATCAGCTTAACAATCGCTCTTTTCTCAGAGAATGGAAAAGTATTTTTTTCAATGCTAAGATTAACTAAATCTTTGATAACACAAAGTCTTCAAAATTCTCACTACACTCAATGTCACTTATCGGGATGGGATCATTGCTACAATATATCAACCGTGCTCTACGCATTATGGATTTCACCACACCCAGATTTACTGGTCTAAAAGATAGCAGTCTTGGTTCATTTATGTCTCTAGTCACAGGTAGTGACTCATTTGTATCATCCTGAAAATTCGCCACTATATTTTTCACCTTATTGTCAAAGAATTCTACGAATTTATCTGCAAGGGCAGTCTGTATAACCCTCTGGTAATTTGACTTTCTTTTTTGTACCAGTGAGATTATCTAATATTGTATATAACTTATGAATGTCATTTCGTGCTTCAATAGTCTTAGACCTATAAAAGTTACGTTTCCTTTCTATGATCAGCCTTCTCTCAACATCATTAGTGAACATGCAGGAGGGGAGCACACTCACCAGCGTCAAACTTGCCCTTGGAGGTCAGGTGATTATATTCCAGAGGAGGCTCACTAACACATGTATAGCCTAGCCTAAGCATGCATCCTCTGACCACCAGTAACTTTAGCCTGTTAGTGTTATAAAAACTCTAAATCAATCTTCCATCCGACCACACAGTTCAATTTCCAACTCTGTCAATAAAAACAGTGCACCAAGCCTTCAAACTTAAAAGGTTATTTTCGCTGGACTGAAATCACCTGATCCCTACGTCACTGCGGTGATAATAATGAGGGGTTTAAAGACAACAGTGGAATTAAAGGATAGTAACTATGAATGATCATTATTAATATTATTATTATTTTTTTGAATGGCTATATGACTGGTCCGCAGGGGTGTCACTAAATCCCTAAAACACTGACTGCAACTTGTGCAGTTATTGCTCTACATGGGGAACACAGATCATGCAAGATTCTTTGAAAGCCATCTTGTTTTTTAGAGGGGATAAGAGACCAGCCGTTTCCTACAAGGAATTTCATGTGGAGGGGGTCAGTATTTCTTTTATCTTGAGCTTTAGAAAATATTTCTTAATCAACAATTAGGCAAACTCAGACATAAGATTCATTAAATCAATAAAGAACATTCTTTAATAGACAGAATATGAGAATTGGGTCTTTCATTTCCCATAATAGTGTTTCCTTGTTGAGTTTGGGGCCAAGTATGAGAACATGACTGCTAGATTGGACAATGTCACCTTTATACTTCAAAATGAAAAATAATTTCTTGAAAACGAATAGCAGTGATACAACTCCAATGATAAAGGAAAATTAATTATCTGCACTCTGTCATCACACGAAATAAATGTATATGAAATATATTCTATGTTACATGAATTTGAATTAGCTCACATTATATATACATACCGTATATTTTTCCCATTTGATAGGTGAAAGGGAATTATGGTCAAGTCATGGCGTACATTTCACTCTACTTCTATACAGGAGAAAATTATGAATAGAAAATGGTCCCTAGATCCCTCATTTTGCTGCAATTAACTGGTTTTAATGACACACAGGGGAACATGTTGGCACGTATTGAAAAATGAAAAGGTGGAGTGACAGAGGTAGTAAAGGATAAATTTAAGGATGTTATCACAAAAGAGGGATATTAAAAGATAAACTTTATCAAAATTCATCTTTGAGTGGATATAAGTCTCCAGTTGTAAAACAGTGTTCTATGACTTGGATATACAGTGGGGTTGTTCAAATCCCAAATGTACCTACTGCATAACAGTTATGTAGTCAATACCAAGCAGGGGATAATTTTAGGTATGGTCAATAAAAGTCTCAATGTATTGAGATGCAATATGTATTACAATAGTAATAAAAAAATATCTATTTAATAAATTATATATATATATTTTTTCCAATCTCATTTTCCTTATAAAGAGGAGAAAAAAGCCCTTGCTCCTTTCACTCCAATCACGTGTCCTCTACCTTTTCAGTACCATACATGAGTAAATTTCAGTTTCATTCCATTTCCAACTCTTCTTCTTCATATACTTCAGAATCTTTAAGCATTCCTGAAATTGATAAAAATATACTTCAGAGATATTTTACTTTTATGGTACAATACTATATAATACTGTAGTTCTCACATATTCTATAGATATACATACACGCACACGTCGGACTAACAGCGAAGATTAGAACTCCGGAAAGAAACACAATTTTCGTGGATTACAGCGATGAGGGAGTACCTGTGTTGTATTAGTAGGGAAGGGGAAAGCTTGTGGTGTAGTGGGCAGGTGAAGAAAAAGGAGAAGGGAGACATTATTGAGGAAAATGGAAGGAAATGAGGAAGGGGATGAACAAGCCCCTGACATCAGAAGGGGTGTCAAAAAAAGTTGTGCAGAACACACAGATGAGGTAGAACAGGGGAGCAGAGACATCAAGAGCAGAAATATAGATAATAGCAGCTCAATGGAAAGAGAAGATAACCACTTTTATGGATTAAATGAGGGAGGAGATGACAACCTCCCCCAACTAGTAAATCTAGAGGAGAAACTAAAAAAAATGAATGAAGCATGGGAGGTTAGGTTTAACCAATTAAATTAGTTACACAGAGTTGATAAACTGGAAGAACTAAAGAAGAATCAAAACCTGACTAAAGAAATAGAAGAATTAAAAAGACAGTTAAAAGAAGTAAAGGATGAGAATGAGGAATTAAAGAAGAATAAAAATAAAGAGTCCATAGCAAAAAGAGGTACAAGGTTGGAGAAAAGTCCAAGAGAATAACAAAATTGAATTTAGAGATATAATGACTAAACAGATGAGAGAACAAACTAAGGACAGTTATTAAAGCGATGAGAAATAGAATATAGTGAGAGACTTAGCGGATAAAAAGAAATGTATAATTATATTAGGGATAGAAGAAAAGCATAATCCAAATAGGACTACAAGAGTAAAGGAGAAGGAAAAAGTTAACAGGATATTAAAAGTAGTTAAAGATGAACAAGAAACAGGGAAAGAAATTGAAGAAATATATAGAATAGGGAAATACAATATAGATAAGACCAGACCAATTAAGGTTAAATTCAGGTCACAAACGACAGCAGAGAATATCTTATCAAAAACAGGGAAACTAGCAAAAAGTGATCTGTATAAACAGGTATGGATAAAAAGAGAGATGAATAAAAAGGAGAGGAAGAGAAAACAAAAAGAATAGAAGCTAAGGAAAAAAGGAGAACAGAACAAAGAGAATTTCTATTGGAGAGTAGTGGATATGAAAGTGAGGAAATGGTTCATAGCAGAGAAAAACGGAAGAGAAACAGAAAACAGGATGGAAGTAGCAGAAAATTAAAAGTGTCTTACACAAATATAGATGGCTTAATAACAGGCTTGAATGAACTGAATGATTATCTGAAGGAAAAAGAACCGGACATATTGGGAATTGTAGAGACAAAATTGAAAGGTCCACTACCACCCAACAGTGTAGGACATGGTGCATATAATTATTGGATTAGAAACAGAGAGGTAAAACAAGGGGGTGGAGTTATGTTCCTGACTAAGAAGGATATAAATGTGAGGAATGTCATATATGGAAATAATAGAGTAGAGATGATTATGATGGAAGTGGAGGACAGGGATGGGAAGAGCAGGAAGTTTGTAGTAAATTATGTGCCTCCTAAAACGGCTTCGTGGGAAGAGAGAACACAAAAATATGTTACAAGACACATGGATCACACTAAATAAGATAATGGAAGATAGAGGAAGAATAGTTATAATGGGTGACTTTAATTGTACTACTTGATATGATTATAAAACTTACAATGACACAATGGATACAAGAGAATACTAGGTATAGAAATGAGGAAGAGCCATCAAGACTGGACCTAATAATCACGTCAGAACCCGAAATAGTGGACAAGATTGAATATAAGATGCCAATAAGTAAAAGTGACCACATATTGGTTGAACTGGAACTAAATGAGGAAAAATACATGGGAAAAAATTAACAATATAGAAAGGGAAGATTGATGTCTGGATTTTTTTTTTTTTTTATGAAATAAGAGAATTCTTTCAAAAAGCAGACTGGGAAAGGATACACAAGGAGGAAACAACAGTAGAAGAGAAATGGAATATTTTGACAAAAATTTATAAAGGAGTGGAAAAGTATGTTCCACGACAAAAACAAGAAAAAGGATATGTAAAGTGTTGGTACAACAAAAGATGTAGGGGGTTAAAAGACAAAAGGGATAAAGCTTGGTTAAAATGGAAGAAAGACAAAAGACTTGAAAAATGGAAAATATATACTAGTTATAGAAATCAATATGTACAAGTGTGCAGAGAAGAAAAGAGAAAATACGAAAAAGATGTCATAGAAAAATGTAAAGATCATCCAAAACTATTTTAGAGATTTGTAAACAACAAACTAAAAAACAAACAAGAATTAGAGAAACTACGACAAGGAGGAGTTGAATACACAGAGGAAATAGAAATGGCAGAAATTATGAACAAGCATTTTAAATCGGTGTTTACGAGGGAGAACATACAACTTGGAGATATTGAGTGGGAGGAGAAAGTCCCCCCTATGAAAGAGATAGAAGTAACAACGAAAGAAATAATGAATCACTTGAGCAATCTCAATGTCAGAAAATCGAATGGACCAGATGAAATGGCAAACTGAATTTTGAGAGAATGCAGGAACAAACTAACAGACAAAGTACATAGTCTAATAAGCAGTTCATTGAAAGAAGGAAAAGTTCCAGAAGATTGGAAAAGAGCAAATCTAGTACCAATATATAAAGGGGGAAACAAGGAAGACCCTACTAACTATAAACCAGTCTCTTACAAGTACGGTAGCTAAAATTTGTGAAAGAATGATCCAAATTTGATGGGTAAGGAATTTGGAAAAAACAAGGTACTAAATCCAATGCAGTTTGGATTTAGACAAGGATGATCATGCATCACAAACTTAATGTGTTTCTATTCAGTAGAAAATGAGAAGGACCTGGGAGTCATTATTATGAATAATATGTCCTCTGAGAAACATATAAACAAAATTTTTGGAGAAACTTATAATTTAATAAGAACAATCAAAGTGGCATTTACATACCTGGATAAAGAAATGGTGAAGAAAATACTAGTCACTGATAAATTCAAGATTGGAGTATGCAGCGACAACGTGGTCACCAAGTACAAAAAAAAATGTATAACAAAACTTGAAAGAATACAAAGAGCAATTACGAAATTGGCACCAACACTCTCAGAACTATCATATGAGGAGAGGTTAGCAAAACTTGAGCTACAGACATTAGAGCAAAGAAGAGAGAGAGGAGACTTGATAACTATCTATAGAATAATGAAAGGCATAGAAACTATTGATAGAGAGGATCTAATAAAATGGGATAGTAGAGATACAAGAGGACACGGAAAGAAAATCAAGAAAGACAGTTATAGAAGAGACCTGAAAAAGAACAGCTTTCCCCAAAGGGTAATAGACGTTTGGAACAAGTTAAATGAAAATGTGGTGTATGCAAAAACAATACATGAATTGAAAGAGTCTAGATAAAATTAAATATGAAGATGTGACACCACGAGCACAGCTCCCCTTCCCGTAAAATACTACTAGGTAAATACAAATAGGTAAAATACACACACACATATATAAATTGAAAGAGATGGAATAATCTGAAAGAGAAAACAGTGAGTGCTAAAACTATACATGACTTTAAGAAAAAACTGGATGCGGAAAGATACAACTGGGGGTCTCTATGAGCATGGCTCTTCTCCTGCAAAATACAACTAGGTAAATATATAAATATATATAATACAATGCACCCACATTGTATACATGCACACACACACACATCAAATACCACAAGTAAGGCAAATCAAATTAAATAATTTTCTATATATAGTACCAATGACTTAAAATAAATGTATCCCTTGATTTTATGGACAAAATGGGGGACACTGTTCCAACATGTAACAAATTCAATATATTTATGTTGAATATCAGACTTACTAAGGATTGTAAAGATGGGCTCTTCATATACCATCATTGTATAGATAGGAAGATAGGGGGGGGGGTCACCGATAACGTGAAGCAGCCTTGCTGTGGATATAGTGTCTTGCTGCATTGCATTTGACCCAGGGCAGTTGGTGAATGCAGGGATGGAGGGGGTGGTGGAAGGGAGTGAAATGGGTGGGAATAGGTACATGCCTATGACTTGGCTACCTCCCTTATAAAGGGGAAAAATCTCTTGGCATATAGATAGGTAGTGGACCTGAGTCACAGGCTTTTGTCTGCTGCTTCAAAATTTTGTTAAGTGGGGGTCCACTAAATTGAGGGCTATGTAATAATCATTGCTTTAAATTTCACTAACTCAGAATCTGCAGTCTCATAGTGGCTTGCAACAATCCATGAGATCCTATAAATCCCTCTGGGAAGAAACAGTGGATTGTTGTCTGTGTATGAAGGGGTGGTTGAGTCGCCATCACTGTATGGGGCAGAAACATGGAACAAAAAGAGAGGAAGAGTTTAAATGTGTTTGAGATGAAATTCCTGAGAAGTATGGTAGGGGTTACTAGGATGGATAGTGAGAAACAAAATGAGGAGGAGAGCAGGGGTGGAAAAGGAGTTGGGAGATAGGACTGATGAAAAAGTACTGGGATGGTTTGGACACGTGGAAAGAATGAGTGAAGTAAGATTAGTAAAAGGGGTGTGGAAGGCAGAGGTGGATGGAGTGAACATGAGGGGACAACCAAGGATGAGATGGATGGATGGGATAAAAGGGACATTGGGAAAGAGGGGAATGTCTGTTGGGGAAGGAAGGGAGAAGACAGAAGATAGGGGTGAGTGTCGAATGGTTGTGTATGGATGATGCTGTGATGCATGGAAGGGAGTGGGTGGAGGTTAGGGAGTATGTGTAAATGATATTCTGATGCAGCTCAAAGGGATTTCTCCTCTTCTCTTTTTCTGCATAAGGGGCCGGAGACGGGGGTCACCAATTAAATGGTTTTGCTGTAGATGTGCTACATCTTTCTGCATTGCTTCTGACCCAGGGCAGTGGGCAAGATGCAGGGATGACCCCTCATCCAGGAACCAAGAAAAGAGGGAGGGATGGGTGGTGAATGGGAGTGGAGTATTTGGAGATGAAATGGGTGGGAGTGGATTTATGCCTTTGATGTTGGCTACCTCCCTTGCAAGAGGAGAAAAGCCCTTGGTATATGTATGTATTATTTTCTACTATACTTCATACATTTTGTTTTACCACCTAAGGAATTAATGTACCTACCCCATTTTTTGCTGTTTATTTGATTACTGATTTCTTTACTTAAATATACTTTTTTTTATAAGTGCATTATAATAGGAGAAGCACAGTTACTGGTTGTCAGCTGTCCTTGTGTGAAAAAGTGAAGGAAATACACTCAAAGTTATGAGAAAGATATCCTAGGCCTGGTTCAGAGACAACTGTCAGCCCCATTGGTCTGTACCTCTTCCTTGAGGTGAGGACATTGACAGGTTCTGATTCTCTTTGACATCTGTCTTGCAGTCCCACCACTTTCAGGCACCTTACAATTTTCAACTTTATTATCCCTCCATTCTGCTATTCTCCTTAAATCTCTCCTCAACCATATCTATGGATTCACCTCTTTGGTGTCATATTATTCCCAAGGATAAATGTTGGTTATTGCTGACAAATGACCAATGCACTTGCAGGTACCCATCACTCATCCCTGCAGTCAGCAATGGCCACTGGCAATGAAAAAAATGGGATTGCAACCATATATGGTATAATTACAACACTAAGTCATTACACAATATTCCCCACACATTCCAGGGATACAGCTGTTGTATCTCCAAAGAATGTTGTACATGTTGACACTGTGTCATATATTCTTACAGTCCCTGAACTTCATTACAATAAACTGTCAATTCTTACAATAACAATGAAATAGGAAATATTTATGACTACTTGCTGATTTATGAGTCAAAATGTAATTACAATAACTACTTACTCTGTATCAATGGTGCTGCCTCTAGATTCAATGTTGTTTGGTTTACACCAAGTTCATCTGATAAATGCTCTGTGCCAAAATGGTTGGGATGTTCAAGAGGGTCTGTGTTGTACGCAATCTATGGAAGAAGTACATGATTATTCCTCACTAAAATACGAGGGATTAATTCTTAACTATGATAATAATACATACATATACCAAGGGTTTTCCCCCCCTTACAAGGGAGGTAGCCAAAGTCAAAGACATAAATCTACTCTCACCCATTTCATTCCCATATATTCCACTTCCATTCACCACCCCTCCCTCCTTCTTTTCTTGGCTCCTCCTAGATGACAGGTCATTCCTGCATCTCTCCCACTGCCCTGGCTCAGAAGCAATGCAGCAAGACACAACACATCCTCAGCAAGGCCACTTCATTTGATGATAATATAATAATACATAATACCAAAAAGCCTTTACCCGTTTTAATGGGGGTGGGGGTGGCTGAGCCAAAGTATGTATCTGCCCTACATCCATCTAAATTCCATTTGTTGCCTCTCCCATCCTACTACCTTCTGGATGAAGGATCATCTCTGTCCCCTGCCACACCTCTTGGGTCTAAAGCAATGCAGCAAAATGCAGCACCTCCATAGTATGGCCTAACAGCTGGGTTTGGTTTATCCTCGCTACTTCATTATATGGTAAACAAGAATATCCCCTCAAGCTGCATTATTTCTTTATCTATTTAAACCTTAGGGTACTTGCCTTTTGACTTGGCTCTCTTGTAAGGGGGAAAAAGCCTTTGGTACATAGATTTACAACCCCTTCCCATTCACACCTATCTTTTTCACTCTGTCTTCCTTGCTCAACAGGCATTTCTTATGCATCCAATGACCCTTTCTACTTCATTCTTGGTCTTCCCCCTTCAGTTCACTCCACCCACCTCTACTTCTACTCAGATCACAAAACAAGCACTCCACAATAGATTGCCAAATTCTACATTTTGCCAGAAAATGACCCAACAGAAAAATCACTTACAAGAAAGAATGGCATTGATATACTTACATTCTGGTCACCACCTTGCATTACAAGAGTACCAATAGAGAAATGTTGGTAACATACCCGTTGTCCCAGATGCAACCACTATATAGAAGACTCAAAGCACATCATATTACACTGCCCTACACTAACACCTTCCAGAGAGCAACAGAAAATCTCTTCACCGAGTGACTTACAGGCCTAGTTTCCTGGGAGCTGCAAGTCTTTTGCAAGAACAACCCAGTACAACAAACTGATTCATTGACATAGCTAACATGCCTTTGCAAGCCACTAGAATCAAGACATCTGCAGGTAGTCTGTGCATCTTCTCCAATAATCAGTCATTAGACCTTAAATGTACACCAGTCAAACAATGCCACTGTCTCTCCTACAAAATATTCAGTCTCTGAAATTACCACTTAAGCAATGACTCAATATTATTTGGGAGGGTGTATAAGTTGAAGATAAATCTGGGTGAAAGTAAGGTGATGAGATGTACAAGGGGAGAGGATGGTAACAAATTGGAAATGAATATTACGGGAGAGAGACTGGAGAAAGTGGGTAGCTTTAGATACTTGGGGACTAATGTGGTGGGAAAGGGAGGAGTGGAGGTAGAAGGTAGAATGAGAGAAGCGAGTAAATGCCTTGGTGGATTCAAAAGTGCAATGAGAAATAAACATTTGGTAATGGGTGCTAAGAGGAGATTGTATTAAAGAGTGATTGTGCCGGGAGCACTGTATGGGGCAGAAACATGGAACATAAAAAGACGAAGAGAGGAAGAGTTTAAATATGTTTGAGATGAAATCCCTGAGAAGTATGGTAGGGGTTACTATACTAGATAGAGTGAGAAAAGGTGAGGAGAAAAACAGGGGTGGAAAAAAGTGTTGGGAGATAGGGTTGATGAAAGAGTACTGGGATGGTTTGGACACATGGAAAGAATGAATGAAGCAAGCTTAGTAAAAGAAGTGTGGAAGGCAGAGGTGGATGGAGTGAACATGAGGGAGCAATCAAAGATGAGATGGACAGATGGGGTGAAAGGGGTTTTGGGAAAGAGGGGAATGCCTATTGAGGAAGGAGGAAGGAAGGGAGAAGACAGAAGATAGGGGTGAGTGGAGAATGATTGTGTATGGATGATGCTGTGTTACATGAAAGGGAGTGGGTGGGGGATGGGGGGGTGTATGTGTGAATGATATTCTGATGCAGCCCAAAAGGATTTCTCCCCATCTTCTCTTTTTCTGCATGAGGGGAGGGAGGACACTGATTAAATGAAGCAGTCTTGCTGTGGATGTGCTGTGTCTTGCTGCATTGCTTCTGACCCAGGGCAGAGGACAAGATGCTCGGATAACCAGTCATCCAGGTGGAGTCAAGAAAAGAGGGAAGGAGGGGTGGAGTATGTGGGGATGAAATGGGTGGGAGTGGATTTACATCTTTGACTTTGGCTACCTCCCTTGTAAGGGGGAAAAAGCCCTTGATATGTGTATGTATAATTTATACCACAATAAAACAATGGATATACATTCTAATGATTAGGCCAATGAATTTTCCACAATAATGCATGCATTCCTGAAATTTAATTGTACATACCTGGTGCATTACTGTACTAGATGCTGGGGGAGAGTAATTACTGCCACTGTACGATGTATTGCTATGTGACTGCATTGCGTATCGAGCCTGATTGACTTTACTTGAGAGTGTGAGTTCTTCAATCTGACAATAAAAAAGTATCAGTGTAACAAATTCTACATAAGATCATTTGATAAGATTCCTAAAAACAATACAGCAAAACTATTCTTTGTGCTCACTAACATGTACTGTATGGTACCTGTCATTAGTTTCATGTACAAGTTTGTAAGGAGCTCTGCCCTCAAAGCTACATAAAATGGCTTTGGCCGGGAAACAAAGATCTTGGGCAGAGCCCCTCACTAAGCTTGATTAGGTTAGATTATGCAAGTTATATATATATATATATATATATATATATATATATATATATATATATATATATATATATATATATATATAATATATACACAAATCAAGTTAACCCCTTCCATATGAATGCCTTGGTAGGCATCACAAGGCACAAGTGGGTACATGAGGATGCTAGCATTGGTGTCTTGATTACATTCACTTTGTTGTTGTAGGTGAGTGACCCCCATATTCTGTGAACTGGCTTGATCATATTTCCTGTGGTTATTAATATTCAGTGAAAGAAAATGAGTAATATAGCTGTAATTTCATATTTTATACACGAGTATTATGATGCAGCATCAAGCAGCTGATGCTGCCTACAAGAATTTGACTCGTACTAAAGAGGTTAACTGCGTCTGGTTAGATTATGATACCTTGCAAGAAATAATGCTTGACCATATTTATTCATTCATTTTTATCTATTCATTCATTTGCTTAGTCTTTTAAACAGTGTTCATTTTCATGTTTTCCCCCCAAATCAAAACCATTAATTCCAATACCTCCCCCAGTCATTGCATGGAGGGGGGGGTGAGATGAAAGCCCAATTCCAAAACAAATCTTCTGCAGAAGAAACAAAAATAAAAATCAAATGCAATATTGGACAAAAACAAAAAACTACTAATAATAAATGGAATACAGGAAACAATTTTCAAATATTCATTAGTATTTCTATAAAGCAATACAGTAACTGAATTTCTCTGGTCACATGGAATAGTTCCAAGGATTGACAAGTAATCCAATTGTATTCATGATTGTGTTTTGAGAAAAGAGCAAGAAATTGGAAATACTGGTGCAAATTTGCAATGAAAGGTAAAGTGTGGGAGGGTATGTGGGTACAGCAAACACTTACTGTTCTTTATATTCATTCTTTATCAATATGAGATAATCTTTTATAATAATTCCCATCTGATACACCCCTAGTTCCTAAAACCAATTTAACACTACCTGTAGTTTTAAGTTTGCTGGCCACCTTGGACCATTGCCAACTAGGCCCATCAGCTGCTTGAGATGTCAGACGCCATCTTTTTTTTTTATAGAATATAGATGCAGAAATTGAAGAAATTAAAGTATGATAAATTCGCCTACTCTAACCTAATCTACCGGGTACCTAACTGTGGTGAGTCAACATGGTTGAGGAGATGGGTCAAGTTGACAATGGGCAGAGTTGACCCCACCCCAACATGTATGCTGTTCCCTGACCATGAAATAATGATTTGGTAATTAATTTGGTAAAGTTAGGCTACGTCATGACACTGACATTGGTCAGGATGGGAATCACACTCTCATGATATTAACCATAACTTCACTATATAATGAAGTTAACCATTCGTAAGACTAAATTTATGTCATATAAATCATCACTACAAATATGACGTGACATTTTATACTATTTAATGATTTAGATCCAAAATTTTATGTTTTTAGTTCATTATTTATACTAACTTTAGACTTACTTACCTTGAGTCGATTTAAACTTTCTTCATATTTTGCAATTAGTTCCTTTAAACTCTTCTCTTCACAATGTAATATTTTCAACTCCCTTCTTTTTATCATTTCTAACAAGCCGGCATTTTTAGTACTGATATTCATTGTTGAAATGTTATTTTCTTATCACCAGAATTGCTTTTGTTATCATCAGAATTGCTTCTCGAACTCTGTTATTGTTATATTGTACGCAACGGATAAACATGAAATCATCGTATCGTATACGGAAAACTATCTTATTGAATTTCACCACTACTATTTTTTTCTTCTTCTTTTACGACATCCATCCTCGTGAAACTGTGTCGTGAAAACAGTCAGGATTTATCTGCCACAGACACAGTTCATTGGCCTCTCTCTCGCCAATGACTGTGGTCGACTACCCTTTTGTATTTTGTATGATTTCACATGAAGACTAGTACAGATATTCGTTTATCCTACTTTCTACTACAATCTGCTCAAAATAGTGGTCTTGTATGTGCGCTGATTTAGGAGGTGGGGACCTCGTACTTCTCAGGCCTAAGAGAGCTGATCTGTAGAATTAGAATGATAGTCTACATCTCATCCACGCTACAATGCTGCTCTTTGGCTGTTGTTTCTTTTTTGCCATCACCCCTGCTAGACGAGCGTAGAATGCCTTTCCCTTGGACCCATCCCGACTGGAGTCGTAAAAGTTCTTGGAGTGAATGAGTCCTGGTCCACATTCTGTGTATGCTCCTCGTACATCCTGCTTTTCTCAATCTCATTCTCTACTACTACTACTACTACTGCTACTACTACTACTACTACTACTACTATATATGTTTAGGAACGACCTCCATCCTCGTGGAACTGAGTGGTGAAAGCAGTCAGGATCTGTCTCCCACAGACACAGTTCATTGCCCCATCTCTCGCCAATGACTCTGGTCTACTACTACTACTACTACTGCTTTTTTTTTTTTTTTTTTTTTTTTACAACTACCTCCATCCTCGTGGAACTGTGTGGTGGAAGCAGCAGGGTCTGTCTCCCACAGACACAGTTCATTGGCCCCTCTCCCGCCAATGACTGTGGTCGACGACCCTTTTATTTATCTATTTTATTTATTTAATTATTTTTAATAATGCCTAATACAAAAGTTCATTTATCCTATTGTCAACCATCGTCTGCTCAAAATCTAGGTTTTGTATATGTGCTGATTTGGGCGGTGGGGACCTGGTACCTCTCAGGCATAGGAGGGCTGATCTTAGGAGTGAGAATGACAGTCTACATCTCATCCATGAAACAATGCTGCTTTTTGGTTGTTGTTTCTTTTCAGCCATTACCTCAGCCAGCCGAGCGTAGAATGCCTTTGCTCTAGGACTACTACTACTACTACTACTGCTGCTGCTGTTGCTGCTGCTGCTACCACTACTACTACTACTGCTACTACTACTACTACTACCACTACTACTATTATAAATGGTTGGTTTTTGGTTGTTAATGGCTGGTTCATTTGCACTTTTATCCGTTTGGATAATCTCGTACCACTGTCGTGAGTTATTTTATACTTCATAAACTGACTTAGTTGATTGAGGCGTTAGTGTTTTGTCGCTCAGGATTTGGTGTAGAGTCTGAGGGAGAAGGTGACAGTCGGTAGATGTTGTGTAAATTTAATATATCATCAGTAGATTAAGGTGAACTCTGTTCACTTTAGCTCAGGTCTGGCTTTGTGCACTGGTAATGGAGAACGACCAAGAGTCCTATTTGATTACATGTGTTTGTGTGGTACAACCCCTATTTATATATTTTGCTACAGGGAGAGGGACAACCTTCTACACGTCTGCCTCTCGGACCGGGTGTGGGTGGGGTTGGAGATGTTGTCCCATCATCAGCGAGGCCCTTATTCCCTTCACTCAAAGGACATTGACAACCAAAGAAGACCATCAACGCCAGAAGACATCATGGGAGGAGGGAACCCACAGTGGAATGCCATCCGATCGGGGAAGTAGTGGACAGGATGCCGGTCTTAAGGTCCACAGACGACCTGCTGGGTGGTCAACCCTTTGTCTTCTAAATGTTTCCCCGATCGTAATGGAATCATCTGCGGTAGCCAGAATAAACACAAGACGTCGAAGCGTTAGATTATATAGATTTAATTCTGTGACCTTTTAAAGGATGTCCCTCAGCTGAATGCAATTCCCTGGCGAAAGCCCGAGTGAATGTTGTAATTTTTTGAGTTATGACGTTTTCCGAATCGAATAAAATCGTCGCAGTTCAGATTAGAATCCGATGCGAATGACTTGTTGAAGCAAAAGAAAGTACAAGCATGGAAATCATTGTGGGCAACTTGTTTATTTTCTCCAGTAAACTCCTGTGATGTCGTCGTAACATTTATGTACATTGGCAGTTTATGATTTATTTAGAATCAGTTTTCCTTGGTTTCTGCATTAGGGGTGCATTAAAAATCTTCCATCCAAAGATATCCCGCCCCCATTTGGGGCCCCAGCACTCGGAATCCAAGATGGCGTTCAGTTTCCGCAAGAAAAGGGAAAGGCAACAAGACGGGAACTCCCAGTTGACCTGATGGTGCATCCGTGTCTGCTAGAGTGAAATCGGAAATGTTTGTAAGTTTCCAGAAACAATGGAACATATGCCTGACGCTTAAGTCGTGCTGCTTTTGGTATATGAACAGACTCTAGCCTTTTGATTTTAATTCAGTCTTAAGTTTGATGGGTAGATACGAACTAAACCTTTTCGCAAGGGTGGCTCTCTTTAGATATGTTGTCCTGGTTAATGTTAGGCTAAAGGGAAAGGTCCTTAGGATGGTAGAAGTAAGGCATAGAACAGGGGACACCAAACTTTTTTTTTCACGTGGACATAATAAATGAAAGAATGGCTATCGCGGCCACACAGTCATTTCGTTCAATATAATACAACGAATATACAAAAACAAAATACATGTACAATGAGGTGATGAGCCGGATATGGCCTGAGGGCCGTAGATCGGTGACCTCTGGAAAAGAATCTCAGGAAATGTGGGAAAACAGCAACGACATACAAATTGATGAACTCCTTTTCGGAAGCACGTTTTTCTTGAAGACGAAGAACCACTATCAAAGCACTTCTGTTTCAGTGTCTTCTTATTGTAATTACGTCGGCACAATGCAACACACTTGATGATTGTTCGTATAAAGATAAGCATACAATATATAACAAAACATAATTTATTTCAGTATTCATCCACTGATATAAGATCCACATAATATATGTGCATATAAGTACGTATGATGCGGCCACAATATGCGACTGCCCAGGGTATGACTAGAGATGAATGAGCGAGGCAGTCTCCCCGCCCCCCATCGAGGGGGCGGGGAGGAATGGGAGGGTGGTGGTGGGGAGAGACTCAGAAGAGGTGTAAGGAGACGAAATGTTCTCTGTTCTTGAAAACGGGACCCCAGCAGCCATTCTCGTTGCTGACAGGACTCGTCGACTTCTGCTTCGAATCGCTAGTCTGCTTGCTGCTGCTGCTACTGCTGCTGCTGCTGGCCCGGTCGGCGCTGGATTCTGCTTCCAAGAGAAGTTGCTGCAGCTTTTGGAAGGACTTTTTTCTGCAACAAGAAAACACACCACGTTAACACATCGTTCCTCCTGCACCAGATGTCGTGTGGTATGAAGCAACAAGGGCACTTGGTTCTCTATCTCTTATGTCTATGGCGACTCTTACCTGGCTCCCAGACTGCGCACGGTCGTGCATGACTCGCTGGCAATGCACGAGCTGTGTGACTCTTCGATAACCATCTTGACAAAGATTGCGTAGCAAAAGGGTTGCTGTTTGAGCGCACTTGAGAATAGTAGATCACTTGGTAAGGTGAGTTTGCTTTGCTTTTACAGGCGTAAATGTTGACGGAAGGAAGCTTCCGAGGCTTTATATATCCGCGTCCTTCGGTGTCCAATGGCTTCTTGCCATGTCTTCGCCAGCAAGTCAGTTTGTGTCCCTCGAAACTTGCCACTTGTCTCAAGGAACGGACACGAGGATGACGCTTCTCTACTCAGAATGATACTCGCGAGGGAAGGGCATCTGGAGATGGTCCGGCAGTCTCGATTTGAAGTGAAAATAATGATTTCAGAGCGAGGCACCATCGGTCCCCGAGCCTCTCGCCGTCTCCATTACGCATGGGAACCTGTTTGGTGACGTCAAGGAGATGCTCGACACGGGACCACGTCGTGTTCTTGGGCACGTAGGCTGGCAACCTCATCACGTTTCCGTCTGTGACCTCAGGAGAAGGGAAGTGGTGCGTCTTAGGTAAACATAACAGATGGAGGTGCTGAGTGCTGAGGCCGAGAAAGAGAGTTCTCTCTTTCCACAGGTCGAAAGACTGTCTCAGTGTGCTGATCTTCGACACTGGTTCCAGAGGCCGCAGATGGTAGACGCCTGCGACAAGATGGCGATCGGTAATCCATGGTGGAAATCTGCGTAAACTGACCATGAAAATGAAGAGAGTGACAGCCATATAGGCGGTTAGTAAAGAATTAAAGAAGTTATATCAAACTTTTGAAACAAAAGCCTGACAGTGCCCCCAAGTCATCAGGAACCACGATCACGCCATTGTCCTCACAACTCTCTTCTTTGATATTTTATTTCGACTTACGAGAATAGTTTCCCATACATATACCCTTCTTGATAAAAAAGAAGACTATCTCGATTAACCCGTTCAAGAATTTTGTCGGATTTAAAGAACATGATTTTGCTTTCCATCAGGCGTTTTTATCTATCTATGATAAACTTTCATTCTTGAAAGGGTAGAATATTGTGTCAACAATAACCAGCGTTTCTATCCTTGAGGAAAAAACCACACCTAATCATATAGGTAATCAAAGGGTTAAGGACGATAAGGATAAGAAGAAGATTAGAAGGATAAGAGGTTCACAGTGAATAGCATTTATTTTTTAAGTGGAGATTTGTTTCTAATGATAATTATAATAATTAAAAAGCTGCGTATCTCTGATCCGTAGGGGTGCAACTAAAATTAATCATATTCGAGTAGTCTATGTTATCCAATGTCAAATTATTCCATTCGGCTTAGACACACTTAAACTTCGAAATTTATTTTAATGGTTCTCACACCTGTAGTAGTTTCATTTCCTATCACTCCAAACCTTAATAGAAAACCAATGTCTACAGATAGTTCTCTCTGATTTAGATTCCTGAAATTCTGAAACCTGTAATACAGTAAACCCTCGATGCAACGGACGATATGGAGACAGGGGTCTGTCGTTATATCCGAAGATCCGTTATACCCGATAGAAATACCGGACAGATCCGTTATATCCCGAAGTTTGTCCGTATTAGAAATTAGTAGGATTAGAAATTACGGGTATTCCGGAAAACTCCTGTTTAGGGGAAAAAATAAAATCATTATGAAAGAGCCTCTATTATTCAGAATATCCGAGCTTTTGGAATTTTTCGACCAACGTGGATAAATTATCTGTGTTTACTTTCAACAAGCGTGATGTTTACATGGTTCTTGAGCTCTTCGGGCCGCTATAGGGCACTGAGATAAACCCTCCCCCTCCCCCTCCCCCCACTCCCCTCCATGGACACTTTCACCCGTTCCGTAGTCTGCTACTGCCTTACTTCCCTATGCCATAAAAAACGGACTTAATCATGCCGTTATGTAGATACATAGAAAAAGGATAAATAAACATATAAACAAATACATCAAGAGAGATAAAAAAAGTGAATGTATCAAACAAATAAACAAATGAATAAAAAGATTAATGAACAGGTTAACATAAATAAATAAATGACAATACTTATAATAACGATAAGAGTTATAATAATAATGATAGTCACAATATCCCACTGTGGGTCTCGACCCACAGTTTGAAAACCAGGGGACCGCCATGTCGCAATGACCCAAGGGAGACAAGGACGTCCGTATGTCAGTAGCAACATCACTAGATGCAATGAAAACAAAAACAAAAAACGCATCGCTTCTGTCTCGCTTCCTCTCTGCTGTGACGTCACGGAGCCGGTTTAATGACGTCAGAGGCCTCCCCAAAAACAAATACATTTTGCGGTCGGGTGTTGATATTGCGCATTTGTTTTTGCGTCGCAGACTTAGGTTCTTACTGCGTGCTTGGCTGAGGCTTGACTTCTAGGATGTATGACCTTTCTTCTGTCCGACTTCGACCCGAAAAAAACGACGCCACAATTCAGGACACAACAGCAGCATCACTCTAACCATTCCACGTGTTTCACTTGTCACCAGTAGATTTCATTCATCAGGAGTCTCTCCCTCCTGTGCAGTCAGAGTTGAATGTAACAGAACCCTGACGAAATGTTAATAGATCTACAGGAAGTGTTGTTTAATAGCGACCCCCATTAATGAATGACTTAGTATTCGAGACACTACTCTGTCCAAAGTCTGTCAACCTCATCATCACGTCAGAAAGCGAGAGAGCGAAACAGAGAGAGACCGAAAGAGAGAGAGAGAGAGAGGCAGAGAATTACCACGACTACCACCTGTGCGTAAACGGAAGTGTGCTGGTCTCGCTTTAGCTTAATTGTGGATTCGAATCCCGCGCTTCTCTCCGATCCCTAGCAGCGACTGTACCCTGCCCCCAAATAACCCAAACGTATATAAAAGTTGTCTCCGGAAGGCTCCACTGATTATTAAAAGAAATGAGTCGAAGTGAAGGTCAATGGCACCATCGTCGTTTCTGGTAACTTGGGGACATGCTGACCTCCCGTTAAGCTTTTACTTTTTTTTTTTTTTTTTTTTTCGTTCTTTATTTCGGAAAATGCCGAACAGCCCTGATTATTTTTTCTGTCATACACGTTATATCTACACCTTCACTATATATATAATGTATATACACACTAAAAACCCACTGTTGATTGGATTTAAGAAAAGAAAGGAAATAACGATTTCCGTATATTTCGAAATCGTTATTTCCTTTCTTTTCTTAAATCCAATCAACAGAGGGTTTTTAGTGTATTTATTAATGTGTTACGACATTACTGGACAGATATATATATGTATGTGTATATATTATATATATGTATATATGTATATATATATATATATATATATATATATATATATATATATATATATATATATATGACAGTAATGTTTGCAGAAACCACTTGGAAAATAAAAGAATTGAATACCGAACAATTCGTCTATTCAAGACATCATCAGGGTACAAAGAATGTACCCTGATGATGTCTTGAAAACGTTCGGTATTCATTTCTTTTATTTTCCAAGTGGTTTCTGCAAGTATTGTTGTCACGTGTGCTTAGTGATTTGTTTTGCATATACATACATATATATATATATATATATATATATATATACTGGTATATATATATATAGTGCGTGTGTGTGTGTACACATAAATACTTGTCGGAAATTACTCCTTACACATTCAATCATTCCTTAAGGTATTATTTTGAAAAACGAAATTGGGAAAATGTTGGATTAAGTTAGGTGAACCTAAGTTGGACTGTGTTAGGTTAGATGAGCTTAGGTGAGGTGAGGTTAGGGTAGGATTGTTATTATTATTATTATTTTTTTTTTGGTTAGGCAAGATTAGGTTACGTTTTGTTATGTTCAATTAGGTTACGCCATTGTTTTTGGTTAGGCAAGATTAGGTTACGTTTTGTTATGTTCAATTAGGTTACGCCAGAGTCATGGCTACAAGGGGCAATTCACGATGTAATGAGAACTTTCCAACAATCAATTGTAGGTGAAAAAATATGAATATATATATATATATATATATATATATATATATATATATATATGTGTGTGTGTGTGTGTGTGTGTGTGTGTGTGTGTGTGTGTGTGTGTGGTGAATGTGATAAGAAAAAGAATAACATAAAAAAACATAGTCCAACATTTTCCCCATTATAATTTTAAAGTTATTCTTTTGGGCTGAGGCATTAAGAAATAATTTACGGCATAAAGAATAACTTGGGGGTGATTCTTTATAAAAAATGAATAAACCATGTGTACACACACACACACACACACACACACACACACACACACACACACACACACACACACACACACACACACACACACACACACACACACACACACACACACATATAGGAAAGGGAGGAGTGGGGGGTGGAGGTAGAATGTAGATTGAGAGAAGCGAGTAAATGCCTTGGTGGATTAAAAAGTGTAATGAGAAATAGACATCTGGGAATGGATGCTAAGAGGAGGTTATATGAAGGAGTGATTGTGCCAGCAGCAATGTACGGGGCAGAAACAGGGAACATGAGAGAGAAGAGAGGAGTTTGAATGTGTTTGAGATTAAATGTCTGAGAAGTATGATAGGGGTTATTAGGCTAGATAGAGTGAGAAATGAGGGGGTGAGGAGGAGAACAGGGGTGGAAAGGGAGCTGGGAGATAGGGTTGATGAAAGAGTATTAGGATGGTTTGGACACATGGAAAGAACGAGTGAAGAAAGATTAGTAAAAGAAGTGTGGAAGGCGGAGGTGGAAGGAGTAAATATGAGGGGGCGTCCTAGGATGAGATGGATGGATGGGGTGAAAGGGGCTTTACAAAAGAGAGGAATGTCTTTAGAGGAAGGACGGGAGAGGACAGAAGATAGAGGTGAATGGGGAAGGGTTGTGTATAGATGAGGCTGTGATGCATGAGGGGGAGTGGGTGGGGGATGGGGGGTGAGAAAGTGTGTATGAGAAAAAAAAAATTGACGCAGCCCGAAGGGATTTCTCCCCATCTTCTTTTCTGCATTAGGGGACGGAGAGGGGGTGGTCGCCGAATCTATGAAGCGGCCTTGCTGTGGATGTGCTGTGTCTTGCGACACTGCTTCTGACCCAGGGCAGTGGACAGGATGCAGGGATGACCCGTTATCCAGGAGGTGCCAAGATAGGAGGGTGGAGGGGAGTGGAATATATGGGAAATGAAATGGGTGGGAGTTATTTCTATGCCTTTTTCTTTTTGGCTACCCCCCGTGTAAGGGGGAAAAAAGCCTTTGGTATATGTATGTATGTATATATATATATATATATATATATATATATATGTGTGTGTGTGTGTGTGTGTGTGTGTGTGTGTGTGAATGTGTTGTATATGATAAAAAAAAATACCCGAGCTATTCGTCATTTAAAAAAAAATTGCCTTTATTTTCTCTGAGCAATTTATCAACCGTTTCGCTAAGTTATCATTATTTTTAATGCAAGATCACTATACACAATTTTCCACTATGGATTAGCGATCGCTATCTTGTCACAGGCGTCTAACATCTGCGGCCTCTGGAACCAGTGTCGAAGATCACCACACTGACACAGTCTTTCGACCTGTGGAAAGAGAGAACTCTCTCTCTTTCTCGGCCTCAGCACTCAGCACCTCCATCTGTTTTGTTTACCTAAGACGCACCACTTCTCTTCTCCTAAGGTCACAGGCATCGTGGTTGCAGTCTCGCAGACTTACAGCCTACGTGCCCAGGAACACGACGTGGTCCCGTGTCGAACATCTCCTTGACAGCACCAAACAGGTTCCCATGTGTCATGGAGACGGCGAGAGGCTCGGAGACCGACGCTGTCTCGCTCTGAAATCATTATTTCTACTTCAAATCGAGACTGCCGGACCATCTCCAGATGCCCTTCCCTCGCGAGTATCATTCTGAATGGAGAAGAGTCATCCTTGTGTCCGTTCCTTGAGACAAGTGGCAAATTTCGAGGAACACAAACTGACTTGCTGGCGAAGACATGGCAAGAAGCCATTGGACCCCGAGGGAAGCGGATATATAAAGCCTCGGAAGCTTCCTTCCGTCAACATTTACGCCTGTGAAAGCAAAGCAAACTCACCTTACAAAGTGATCTACTATTCTCAAGTGCGCTCAAACAGCAACTCTTTTGCTACGCAATCTTTGTCAAGATGGTTATCGAAGAGTCACACAGCTCGTGCATTGCCAGCCAGTCATGCACGACCGTGCGCAGTCTGGGAGCCAGGTAAGAGTCGCCATAGACATAAGAGATAGAGAACCAAGTGCCCTTGTTGCTTCATACCACACGACATCCGGTGCAGGAGGAACGATGTGTTAACGTGGTGTGTTTTCTTGTTGCAGAAAAAAGTCCTTCCAAAAGCTGCAGCAACTCTTCTTGGAGGCAGAATCCAGCGCCGACCAGGCCAGCAGCAGCAGCAGTAGCAGCAGCAGCAAGCAGACTAGCGATTCGAAGCAGAAGTCGACGAGTCCTGCCAGCAACGAGAATGGCTGCTGGGGTCCCGTTTTCAAGAACAGAGAACATTTCGTCTCCTTACACCTCTTCTGAGTCTCTCCCCACCACCACCCTCCCATCCCTCCCCGCCCCCTCGATGGGGGGCGGGGAGACTGCCTCGCTCATTCATCTCTAGTCATACCCTGAGCAGTCGCATATTGTGGCCGCATCATACGTACTTATATGCACATATATTATGTGGATCTTATATCAGTGGATGAATACTGAAATAAATTATGTTTTGTTATATATTGTATGCTTATCTTTATACGGATACTTATCAAATGCGACTTTCTCATCTATTGTGGGTACTAAATGTCGTCTTGGACAAGATGGAGGGCGGGATATCTTTGGAGGGAAGATAGTAATGCACACCACATGCAGGAAACCAAGGGAAACGTGTTCTAAATAGATTATGCACTGTCAAGATACATAAATGTTGCAATGGAATGTGTCCATGGATTTTATTGAAGAAAAACAAATTAATATATACCCTGAAGGACAACACCTTTCTAGAGGTCACAGGAATGAACCTCTTTTAATTAACCTTTTGACGTCTTTTGTTTATTCTGGCTACCAACAGGCGATTCAATTCACTTCGGGGAAACACTTTTAGAAGACGAAGGGTCGATAACCATGCAGGTAGTCGGTAGTCCTTAAGAGCGGGCACCTGTCTACTTTCACGTACTGCAGGCGTTCCACTGTGGGTTTGTTATTCCTGTGATGTCTTCTGACGTTGATGGTCCTCGTTGGTTGTCAACGTCCTCTAAGTGAAGGTGACTGGGGCATCGCTGATGACGTAACACCTGGTCCCAATCCTTCCCGGCCTGAGAGGCAGACGTGTGGAAGGTTGTCCCTCCTCGTAGTAAGGGATTTAGTAGGCGTGGGGCCACAGAAACACCTGAAGTCAAACAAGACTCTTAGTTGTCCTCTACTGCCATGCATAAAACCAGAACGAAGCTAAAGAAAACGGAATCCACCTACGTAGACTCTGCCGTGGCCACCCTAAATCACTTTTGATAGACCAACAGTTTGACAGAGGAGGCGTTATCATAAACTTATGACATATGTCCCGCCTGATAGGCCACCTCACACACAACCAAAGTCATGTTTACCGACCATTCAGGTTTGACAGTACACAGACACGGTCACAACGTAGCTGGCATTGAGGACGAATAGAGCCTGAAAGGGATAACTGACATCTAGAGGACGTGCATGTTGGCAAGCCAACAAGGTTGTTGGGATGGCCTCAATAAGTAATGATAATAATAATAATAAAGAAAATACAGGTCCCACATACCTCTCTCGGCAGGTGTAACTTAAACGTTTTGGATTTGGTGCAACACAATACTTCATCGTACATTTCTGCATTTATGTAATATTGTTTACTTATTTGCTATCCCATTTAATCGACGCTCTTCATCTTCCAGTTCACAAGCACACCTCCTTATATTTTTGTTTATCTGGTATGTTGCTGTTTCGTGTTATCGTGCAGAGTAAGTTGCTTAATCAAAATTTATTCTGTGGTGATCGAACACCTGTAGGCTGACCGTATGTACTGTAGCAGCTTCTCTGTTCTACTGGTGAACTTTATTTGAGGCGGCATTTGTTGCGCCACTGAGCTTTGTGTGCATTGCAAGTTGCTTCAACACCATCATCATCATCTAGTCTTTCTTGGTCGAGGTCAAATGACATGTGTTGAAGGCTGAAGGTCTTGAAAACACGAAAGGCTACGAATGCAAAGCCGATACCAAGAGCTTGGTTTATCACATTGGGTAATGCATTGGTTCCTCCTTTTAATAGAACATATATCTCATTTGATTCTTGTGGATTGGCTTGAGCTGTTTGGATGTGAGAAACTGGGCAGAGTCCATCAGAATGTGACGCTTTTCTATGGTTACAACAAAAACAGTTTGGCAGAAGAGGAGTTACGACCAACTACAATAGCAAATCTGGGAGGAAAAAGACTTCATTCGTATACGGGATGGTATCCTGCAGAACAAGAAACGTAACATTGTTAGTACACAACTACCACATTTTGCATTATGAATATGCTCTGCGTATGTCATATAGGATGTTCCATTATCAATATATAAATACTATACATGATCAAAAATGCATTACTAATATATACTATATACCGTCAAAAATAACCGGAAGAATTATATTTGGGCAAATGTAAATAATTGTGAACACATTGTGTGATAAGTAGATAGACCCTTTATTGTTATTGAAAAATGCCCTATTTGTGTAATGGTGATGTCATCTTGTGAGATGGTGTGCAATGTCATTTTTGATGACCTAAGGTCAGTGACGTCTTATGGTATTCACAGATCGAATACAACCTACCTTCACATCTCAAATCAAACCTTATGGTATGTAAAAACACTGGTAGAGAAGTCGTACTTTCATTATGCACAATTATTTTTATTTGAACAGTTACTTGCTCCCATAACCCATTTCCATAACAGGAAAAAAGAAATGGAAAAAGAGAAAAAGGGGAGGAGGAAGAAGAAAGAAGAAGAGTAGGAGGACGAAGAAAAATTTTGCACGATGCCGACACGTGATTTGGAGTGCAAAAGCGACATGACGTCATAGAACTGGTTGCATGGCGTCACAAGCCAGTCGGAGAGGAGTGGAGGCCAGAAAGAATATTATGTTAGATCTCTCATTCAATATTCAGCAATTCGGTAATACAATTACGTCACCGTATAAAGGCATCCATACCTTGCTTACATCACTATTATTTGAAAACAAACCACCATTTAGTACTCACTTAACAAATTGGTATTCTGTATTCCATAAGTAAACAAACTATTTCTAAGGCGTTTTAGACTGTTGGCCAGTGGTAACTGCGTCAAAACAGTCGCAGATGTCAAGGTAGGTCAAGAAGTTGTTCACCTGACAGTTAAAGGTGGGTTGGGTTGGGAGCGACTCGGCAGGTCTATTATTTCAATGTCGCTAACATAGGCTCCCTGCATTGTCCTGGCATGCACTTCGTTGTTCAAACACTATAGAGGATCCAGGTTGTTTTTTCTCCAAGTTAGAGGTCTCTCTCGTCCTTATATCACGCAGAGAGTGAAGGTTTAGCTCTCATGCTGCCCAGGACTTTCCAGTTTGACCAACCAGGCTGTACCCTCGCCACCACCTCCCTCAGATCGACTAAAACTTCAAGTCTCATCAGGTTTTCCATAGAATATCGCATTGGTAATTCAACAATGCAACATATACGTTACATATAACACGAAACTTGTTAATGCCATATGTAATATATATGTTTTACATGCAGCTTGCAAAATATTACATGAAATGTTTTACATGGAACATCCTACACGCAAATTGCTCCTAGGCTCACGTCGTTGAAGTCTCTTAGACACGGTGTGACGGACAGAGAAACGGACCCACGCACCAGTGGCGGATCCAGGGTCAAAATTCGGCGGAGGGACTAACCTGAATTTTGTAAACATAGATGATGCTTTTAAAGAGATGTATTCTGTAGCACGAATACAATGTTCTTTAATATAAATTTGTGTATATGTTCTCACTTAATTTTTTTTCAGAATATTCGGGAAAAGTAACACCAAATCTTACGTTTTAAAGGTTTACCCTCAGTGATGTGTCGAATATACTTCTGCCAATGTAATACTGCTTTCTACCATGTACTGGCGTACACGCAGCATTTTTTTTTTTATCTCTACAATAAGGTAATATAAGAACAAATTTGGGGGGTGGGGGGCTTATTCGTCATTGCAGCGTACATTCGGACAAACACGGCTCTTATTATGATATAAAATAATTATAATCTCAATAAATTATAATTTCATTATTATTATTTTTATCTATTTATTTATTTA